>NC_057802.1:38929325-39022223 GCF_018294505.1 Triticum aestivum
GCGGTGCTGCTCACCGTCGTGGCCATGGCTCGCGGAGCTCGCAAGCAACCACCCCGTCGTGCTCAGCACCTCCGCCTGCACCCACTGCACGCGCCCACTACTCCTCCCACTCCACCCGGCGCCGTCCTTGACGGGCCAGTGCTTCGGCTGCCGCTGCGAGCTCGTCTTCGGTGAGCTTGTCGCCTCCCGCCTACTGCCGACTGCGGCAATGGATGCGTGCGAGCACCAGCCGCCCGTAGAGCCGCTCCGCACAACGAACCGTATCCCGAAGCACCATCATCGTCGAGCGCTCGAGGGCGCCGCCGCCCGTGCTCCACGCCGGCGCCGTCTCCGGCCGTCCCCGGGCGAGCCACCACCACCACCCGACTCGACGTCGTGCACACGTTCGAACGGTGCGAACTGCTCGTGAAACGGTCGCCCCTAGATGGATTCTGGTGCGTGCCTGACCCTCCGCCGTGGCTATGGCCACCGGTGGTTAAACGCCGGCGCCCACGCTGACGTGGTCGGCCCGGGGCCACCCCCTGGCTCACTGACCCGTGGGCCCAGGGGCCCGGCCGGCCTATTAACCGGTCAGCTCTGCTGACTGGACCAGCCCAGCAGCTGACAGATAGGGCCCACCTCCCCTTTTTAACTAAAACGTTTAAAAATTATAATTGATTTATTTAATTAGACACTGACAGGTGGGCCCTGTAAATTAAGTAGCTAGTTTAGATTGAATTAAACACTGTTAACCCCCGCTGTCATTGACAGGTGGGTCCGGGACGTCAGCTTGACCAGTCAAACTGGCTGGTTGACTGCTGATGTCAGGGTGACGTCATGCTGACTCAGTAACCCCCTTTTTGAATTAAAGATAATTTCAGAAATGTTTAAATCTTTAGAAATTCGTAGAAATTAATCCGTAACTCGGATGAAAATGTTTTCCACATGAAAGTTGCTTAGAAAAACGAGACGAATCCAGATTCGCGGTCCGTTTACCTGTCAGATGCCTCTAACTATCTGAACATGGAACATTCTCCCTCCGGTCATCTGTCTAACACAGGTCCGGAACCGGGAAAACCTTCCCGGTTGAACTCCCCCTTCACCTATATCGTGTAGTCATACGTTAGGTCACACCCGACACAACATATTGCCATGTTATGCTTTGTGATGAAGGAAATATGCCCTAGAGGCAATAATAAAGTTATTATTTATTTCCTTATATCATGATAAATGTTTATTATTCATGCTAGAATTGTATTAACCGGAAACATGATACATGTGTGAATACATAGACAAACAAAGTGTCACTAGTATGCCTCTACTTGACTAGCTCGTTGATCAAAGATGGTTATGTTTCCTAGCCATAGACATATATGAGTTGTCATTTGATTAACAGGATCACATCATTAGGAGAATGATGTGATTGACTTGACCCATTTCGTTAGCTTAGCACACGATCGTTTAGTATTCTGCTATTGCTTTCATCATGACTTATACATGTTCCTATGACTATGAGATTATGCAACTCCCGTTTACCGGAGGAACACTTTGCATGCTACCAAACGTCACAACGTAACTGGGTGATTATAAAGGTGCTCTACAGGTGTCTCCAAAGGTACTTGTTGGGTTGGCGTATTTCAAGATTAGGATTTGTCACTCCTATTGTCGGAGAAGTATCTCTGGGCCCACTCGGTAATGCACATCACTTAAGCCTTGCAAGCATTGCAACTAATGAGTTAGTTGCGGGATGATGTATTACAAAACAAGTAAAGAGACGTGCCGGTAATGAGATTGAACTAGGTATTGAGATACCGACGATCGAATCTCGGGCAAGTAACATACCGATGACAAAAGGAACAACGTATGTTGTTATGCGGTTTGACCGATAAAGATCTTCGTAGAATATGTGGGAGCCAATATGAGCATCTAGGTTCCGCTATTGGTTATTGACCGGAGACGTGTCTCGGTCATGTCTACATAGTTCTCGAACCCGTCGGGTCCGCACGCTTAAAGTTTCGATGACAGTTATATTATGAGTTTATGAGTTTTGATGTACCGAAGGTTGTTCGGAGTCCCGGATGTGATCACGGACATGACGAGGAGTCTCGAAAAGGTCGAGACATGAAGATTGATATATTGGAAGCCTATATTTGGATATCGAAAGTGTTCCGGGTGAAATCGGGATTTTACCGGAGTACCGGAGGGGTTACCGGAACCCCCCGGGGGTTTATTGGGCCATAGTGGGCCTTAGTGGAGAAGAGGAGGGGCGGCCAGGGCAGGCCGCGCGCCCCCTCCCCCTCTAGTCCGAATAGGACAAGGAGGGGTCGGAGCCCCCCTTTCCTTCCCCGCTCTCTCCTCCTTCCCCCCTTCTCCAAGTCCAACAAGGAAAGGGAGGGAGTCCTCTCCCGGTGGGAGTAGGACTCCTCCTGGCACGCCCCTTCTGGCAGGCCGCCTCTCCCCCCTTGCTCCTTTATATACGGGGGCAGGGGGCACCCCATAGAAACAACAATTGATCATTGATCTTTTAGCCGTGTGCGGTGCCCCCCTCCGCCATAGTCCACCTCGATAATATCGTAGCGGTGCTTAGGCGAAGCCCTGTGTCGGTAGAACATCATCATCGTCACCACGCCGTCGTGCTGACGAAACTCCCCCTCAACACTCGGCTGGATCGGAGTTCGAGGGACGTCATCGGGCTGAACGTGTGCTGAACTCGGAGGTGCCGTGCGTTCGGTACTTGATCGGTCGAATCATGAAGACGTACGACTACATCAACCGAGTTGTGCTAACGCTTCCGCTTTTGGTCTACGAGGGTACGTAGACAACACTCTCCCCTCTCGTTGCTATGCATCACCATGATCTTGCGTGTGCGTAGGAATTTTTTTGAAATTACTACGTTCCCCAACAGTGGCATCCGAGCCTGCTTTTATGCGTCACTACTAGGAAAAGGCCTGCTAGTGGCGCACCTGTTTTGGCTACTAATGGCGCACCAGGGAGTGCGCCATTAGTATATCCCACGGTGCGCCATTACTATCTGACTTAGTAATGGCGCACCACATAGAAGTGCGCCATTACTAACATTTTTTTCAAAAAAAATTCAGAATCTTTTTTTCAATTTTTTATTTTTTTTCTTAATCTCGGGTCACTATGGCTTAATCTCGGGTCAATATGCTTAATCCCAAGTCAAATCGCACTAAGTGGTCAAACTTCCCGGAAGGTCACCCATCCTCACACTACTCCAACCCGAGCACGCTTAACTTCGTAGTTCTATCCAACCCCAGCACCACCTCACTTAACAGGCACTTGTGCATATATCTATCATATCAATCCTATTAAACCTTGTTGATGTCTAGAACTTTGTTCATGTTCATGAGTATGATGAACTTTTGAAAAATATTTCAAACTTCCCGGTCATATTACGTATCATTTTTTGAAAAAAAATTCCAAAAAAAGTTCGAAACCAATTTTTTTTCTGTTACTAGTGGCGCACCTAGCAAATGGTGCGCCACTAGTAAGTTTGAAATTTTTTCATTTTTTTCCCTCTAGATCTTAAAAGCCCCGTAACTTTTTTCTGTTAGGTTTTTGAGGATTTTGAAAATGTTTAACGGGGTTCCCCCGATTAAATTCAGATGTAACTTTTCAAGTAGATGATTTTTCATATAAAAAACTTTTTAACCCGAGTTCGTATGCAAAAGTTATGCCCATTTTACAAATTCCAGAGAGATTTTGCAAATAAAGTCAAAATTCATATTTGTAAATTTTCCCAACAAGTAGACCACATATCACATGGGAAACTTATTTTCTTTTATTTTTTGACATTTCCATCATTTTCTTTTTTTTAAACTGAAAAGGCGGTCCAGGGGGGTGCAATCGGTGGATTTTTTGGGCCAAGTTAGTAATGGCGCACCGTGGGAGTGGTGCGCCATTACTAGTTCAACTAGTAATGACGCACCACACACACGGTGCGCCATTACTAGTTTTGGAAAAAAATAAAAGGGTGCATTCGGTGGATTTCTTGGGCCAAGTTAGTTTTGAAAAAAAAATTGAAAAAAATTTGTACAAAAATTACTAGTGGTGCACCGTCGATGTGGTGCGCCATTACTAGTGAACCGTGGTGCGCCATTACTAGTTTTGAAAAAAAAATTGTTACTAGTGGCGCACCGTGGATGTGGTGCGCCATTAGTATTTGGACACTAATGGCGCACCAACACATGGTGCGCCATTAGTATATAGTAGTGGCGCACCACATGTGTGGTGCGCCATTAATGTCAATATTATCTATAGCCCTTTTCCTAGTAGTGCGTAGATGTCATATGCATGAGTAGAACACAAGTGAGTTGTGGGCGATATAAGTCATACTGCTTACCAGCATGTCATATTTTGGTTCGGCGGTATTGTTGGATGAAGCGGCCCGGACCGACATTACGCGTACGCTTACGCGAGACTAGTTCTACCGACGTGCTTTGCACACAGGTGGCTGGCGGGTCTCAGTTTCTCCAACTTTAGTTGAACCGAGTGTGGCTACACCCGGTCCTTGAGAAGGTTAAAACAACACCAACTTGACAAACTATCGTTGTGGTTTTGATGCGTAGGTAAGAACGGTTCTTGCTAAGCCCGTAGCAGCCACATACAATTTGCAACTACAAAGTAGAGGACGTCTAACTTGTTTTTGCAGGGCATGTTGTGATGTGATATAGTCAAGACATGATGCTAAATTTTATTGTATGAGATGATCTTGTTTTGTAACCGAGTTATCGGCAACTGGCAGGAGCCATATGGTTGTCGCTTTATTGTATGCAATGCAATCGCCCTGTAATGCTTTACTTTATCACTAAGCGGTAGCGATAGTCATAGAAGCATAAGATTGGCGAGATGACAACGATGCTACGATGGAGATCAAGGTGTCGCGCCGGTGACGATGGTGATCATGACGGTGCTTCGGAGATGGAGATCACAAGCACAAGATGATGATGGCCATATCATATAACTTATATTGATTGCATGTGATGTTTATCTTTTATGCATCTTATCTTGCTTTGATTGACGGTAGCATTATAAGATGATCTCTCACTAAATTTCAAGATAAAAGTGTTCTCCCTGAGTATGCACCGTTGCCAAAGTTCTTCGTGCCCAAACACCACGTGATGATTGTTGGGGAACGTAGCAGAAATTCAAAATTTTCCTACGTGTCACCAAGATCAATCTAGGAGATGCTAGCAACGAGAGGGGAGGAGTGCATCTACATACCCTTGTAGATCGCGAGCGGAAGCGTTCAAGAGAACGGGGTTGATGGAGTCGTACTCGTCGTGATCCAAATCACCGATGATCCTAGCGCCGAACGGACGGCACCTCCGTGTTCAACACACGTACGGAGCAGCGACGTCTCCTCCTTCTTGATCCAGCAAGGGGGGAGGAGAGGTTGATGGAGATCCAGCAGCACGACAGCGTGGTGGTGGAAGTAGCGGGATCCCGGCAGGGCTTCGCCAAGCGCAAGCAGGGAGGAAGAGGTGTCACGGGAGGGAGGGAGGCGCCAGGGCTTGGGGTGCTGCTCCCATGCGCCTCCCCACTATATATAGGGGTGGAGGGGGCTGGTTTCTTGCCCTCCAAGTCCATTGGGGCGTTGGCAAAGGTGGGGGAAAGAAATCCCATCATTTCCCTTCCCCACTGATTGTTATCCCCCTTTTTTAGGGATCTTGATCTTATCCCTTCGGGATATGATCTTATTCCTTCTAAGGTGGGATCTTGGTGCGCCTTGACCAGGGGTGTGGGGCCTTACCCCCACTACCCACGTTCATGTGGGTCCCCCCGTGCAGGTGGGCCCCACTTCGGAACCTTCTAGAACCTTCCCGGTACAATACTGAAAAATCCCGAACATTTTCCGATGGCCAAAATAGGACTTCCCATATATAAATCTTTACCTCCGGACCATTCCGGAACTCCTCGTGACGTCCGGGATCTCATCCGGGACTCCGAACAACTTTCGGTTAACCGCATACTAATATCTCTACAACTCTAGCGTCACCGAACCTTAAGTGTGTAGACCCTACGGGTTCGGGAGACATGTAGACATGACCGAGACATTTCTCCGGTCAATAAACAACAGCGGGATCTGGATACCCATGTTGGCTCCCACATGCTCCACGATGATCTCATCGGATGAACCACGATGTCGAGGATTCAATCAATCCCGTATACAATTCCCTTTGTCAATCGGTACGTTACTTGCCCAAGATTGGATCGTCGGTATCCCAATACCTTGTTCAATCTCCTTACCGGCAAGTCACTTTACTCGTACCATAATGCATGATCCCGTGACCAAACACTTGGTCACATTGAGCTCATTATGATGACGCATTACCGAGTGGGCCCAGAGATACCTCTCCGTCATACGGAGTGACAAATCCCAGTCTCGATTCGTGCCAACCCAACAGACACTTTCGGAGATACCCGTAGTGCACCTTTATAGCCACCCAGTTACGTTGTGACGTTTGGCACACCCAAAGCACTCCTATGGTATCCGGGAGTTGCACAATCTCATGGTCTAAGGAAATGATACTTGACATTTGGAAAAGCTCTAGCAAACGAACTACACGATCTTGTGCTATGCTTAGGATTGGGTCTTGTCCATCACATCATTCTCCTAATGATGTGATCCCGTTATCAATGAAATCCAATGTCCATAGTGAGGAAACCATGACTATCTATTGATCAACGAGCTAGTCAACTAGAGGCTCACCAGGGACATGTTGTGGTCTATGTATTCACACATGTATTACGGTTTCCAGTTAATACAATTATAGCATGAACAACAGACAATTATCATGAACAAGGAAATACAATAATAACCATTTTATTATTGCCTCTAGGGCATATTTCCAACAGTCTCCCACTTGCACTAGAGTCAATAATCTAGTTCACATCACCATGTGATTAACACTCAAAGTTCACATTGTCATGTGACTAATACCCAAGAGATTACTAGAGTCAATAATCTAGTCCACATCACCATGTGATTAACACTCAGTGAGTTCTAGGGTTTGATCATGTTATGCTTACGAGAGAGGTTTTAGTCAACGGGTCATCAACATTCAGATCCGTGTGTGCTTTACAAATCTCTATGTCATCTTGTAGATGTAGCTACCACGCGCTACTTGGAGCTATTCCAAATAACTGCTCTACTATACGAATCCGGATCACTACTCAGAGTCATCCGGATTAGTGTCAAAGTTTGCATCAACGTAACCCTTTACGACGACCCCCCTGTCCACCTCCATAATCGAGAAAATTCCTTAGTCCACTAGATACTAAGGATAAGTTCCACCGCTGTCATGTGATCCCTTCCTGGATCACTATTGTACCCCTTGACTAACTCATGGCAAGGCACACTTCAGGTGCGGTACACAGCATAGCATATTGTAGAGCCTACGTCTAAAGCATAGGGGACAACCTTCGTCCTTTCTCCTTCTTCTGCCGTGGTCAGGTCTTGAGCCTTACTCAATACTCACACCTTGTAACACAGCCAAGAACTCCTTCTTTGCTGATCTATTTTGAACTCCTTCAAAATCTTGTCACGGTATGTATTCATTTGAAAGTACTATTAAGCGTTTTTTATCTATCCTTATAGATCTTGATGCTCAATGTTCAAGTAGCTTAATCCAGGTTTTCCATTAAAAACACTTTTCAAACAACCTTGGATGCTTTCCAGAAATTCTACATCATTTCTCATCAACAATATGTTAACAACATATACTCATCAAAAATTCTATAGTGCTCCCACGCACTTCTTTGGAAATACAAGTTTCTCATGAACTTTGTATAAACCCAAAATCTTTGATCATCTCATCAAAGCGTTCATTCCAACTCCGAGATGCTTACTCCAATCCTTAGAAGGATTGCTGGAGCTTTGCATACTTGTTAGCATCTTTCAGGATTGACAAAACCTTCTGGTTGTATCACATACAACCTTTCCTCAAGAAAATCGTCGAGGAAACAATGTTTTGACATCCTATCTGCAAGATTTCATAAATAATGCAGTAACTGCTAATATAATTCTAACAGACTCTTAGCATCGCTACGAGTGAGAAAGTCTCATCGCAGTCAACTCCTTGAACTTGCCGGAAAACATCTTAACGACAAGTTGAGCTTTCTTAATGCTGACACTTACCATCATTGTCTGTCTTCCCTTTAAAATCCATCTGTACCCAACAGCCTTACGACCATCAAGTAGTTCTTTCAAAGTCTATACTTTGTTTTCATACATGGATCCTCTCGGATTTTATGTCCTCGAGCCATTCGTCGGAATCCGGGCCCACCATCGCTTCTCCATAGCTCGTAGGTTCATTGTTGTCTAGCAACATGACTTCCAAGACAGGATTACGTACCACTCTGAAGTAGTACGCATCCTTGTCGTCCTATGAGGTTTGGTAGTGACTTGATCTGAAGTTTCATGATCACTATCATAAGCTTCCGCTTCAATTGGTGTAGGTGCCACAGGAACAACTTCCTGTGCCCTGCTACACATTAGTTGAAGTGATGGTTCAATGACCTCATCAAGTCTCCACCATCCTCCCACTCAATTCTTTCGAGAGAAACTTTTCCTCGAGAAAGGACCCATTTCTAGAAACAATCACTTTTGCTTCCAGATCTGAAATAGGAGGTATACCCAACTGTTTTGGGTATTCTATGAAGATGCATTTATCCGCCTTGGGTTCGAGCTTATCAGCTTGAAACTTTTTCACATAAGCGTCGCAGCCCCGAACTTTTAAGAAACGACAGCTTAGGTTTCTCTAAACCATAGTTCATACGGTGTCGTCTCAACGGAATTGCGTGGTGCCCTATTTAAAGTGAATGCGATTGTCTCTAATGCCTAACCCATAAACGATAGTTGTAATTCGATAAGAGACATCATGGTATGCACCATATCCAATAGGGTGCAGTTATGATGTTCGGACACACCATCACAATATGGTGTTCCAGGCGGTATTAGTCGTGAAACAATTTCCACAATTTCTTAATTGTGTGCCAAACTCGTAACTCAGATATTCATCTCTATGATCATATCACAGACATTTTATCCTCTTGTCATGACGATCTTCAACTTCACTCTGAAATTACTTGAACCTTTCAATAATTTAGACTTGTGTTTCATCAAGTAAATATTCTCAGCATCTACTCAAATCATCTGTGAAGTAAGAACATAACGATATCCACTGCGTGCCTCAGCACTCATTGGACTGCACACATCAAATGTATTACTTCCAACAAGTTGCTCTCTTGTTCCATCTTACTGAAAACGAGGCCTTTCAGTCATCTTGCCCATGTGGTATGATTTGCATGTCTCAAGTGATTCAAAATCAAGTAAGTCCAAATGATCCATCTGTATGGACTTTCTTCATGCATATATACTAATAGACATGGTTCGCAAGTCTCAATCTTTTCAAAAACGAGTGAGTCCAAAGATCCATCAACATGGAGCTTCTTCATGCGTTTTATACCAATATGACTCAAGTGGCAGTGCCACAAGTATGTGGTACTATCATTACTATCTTATATCTTTTGGCATGAACATGTGTATCACTACGATTGAGATTCAATAAACCATTCATTTTAGGTGCAAGACCATTGAAGGTATTATTCAAATAGACAGAGTAACCATTATTCTCCTTTAATGAATAACCGTATTGCGATAAACATAATCCAATCATGTCTATGCTCAACGCAAACACCAAATAATACTTATTCAGGTTTAACCCCAATCTCGATGGTAGAGGGAGCATGTGATGCTTGATCACATCAACCTTGGAAACACTTCCAACACATATCGTCATCTCACCTTTAGCTAGTCTCCGTTTATTCCGCAGCTTTTATTTCGAGTTACTAACACTTAGCAATCGAACCGGTATCTAATACCCTGGTGCTACTAGGAGTACTAGTAAAGTACACATTAATATAATGTATATCCAATATACTTTTGTCGACCTTGCCAGCCTTCTCATCTACGAAGTATCTAGGGTAGTTCTGCTTCAGTAACCGTTCCCCTCATTTTAGAAGCACTTAGTCTCGGGTTTGGGTTCAACCTTGGGTTTCTTCACTAGAGCAGCAACTGATTTGCCGTTTCATGAAGTATCCCTTCTTGCCCTTGCCCTTCTAGAAACTAGTGGTTTTACTAACCATCAACAATTGATGCTCCTTCTTGATTTCTACTTTCGCGGTGTCAAACATCGCGAGTTTCTCAAGGATCATCATGTCTATCCCTGATATGTTATAGTTCATCACGAAGCTCTAATAGCTTGGTGGCAGTGACTATGGAGAACCATCACTATCTCATCTGGAAGATTAACTCCCACTCGATTCAAGTGATTGTAGTACTCATACAATCTGAGCACATGCTCAACGATTGAGCTTTTCTCCCTTAGTTTGCAGGCTTAAGAAACTTGTCAGAGGTCTCATACCTCTTGACGTGGGCATTAGTCTGAAATCCCAATTTCAGTCTTTGGAACATCTCATATGTTCTGTGACGTTTCAAAACCGTCTTTGGTGCCACAATTTTAAACCGTTAGCATCACACACTGAACTATCACGTAGTCATCAAAACGTGTATGTCAGATGTTTCGTAACATCTACAGACGATGCTCGAGGTTCAGCACACCGAGCGGTGCATTAAGGACATAAGCCTTCTGGGCAGCAATGAGGACAATCCTCAGTTTACGGACCCAGTCCGCATAATTGCTACTATCAACTTTCAACTAAATTTTCTCTAGGAACATATCTTAAACAGTAGAACTAAAGCGTAAGCTACGACATAATTTGCAAAGACCTTTTGACTATGTTCATGATAATTAAGTTCATCTAATTATTTAATGAACTCCCACTTAAATAGACATCCCTCTAGTCATCTAAGTGATACATGATCCGAATCGACTAGGCCGTGTCCGATCATCACGTGAGACGGACTGGTCATCATCGGTGAACATCTCCATGTTGATCGTATCTACTATACGACTCATGTTCGACCTTTCGGTCTCTTGTGTTCCGAGGCCATGTATGTACATGCTAGGCTCGTCAAGTCAACCTAAGTGTTTTGCTTGTGTTCCGAGGCCATGTCTGTACATGCTAGGCTCGTCAACACCCGTTGTATGCGAACGTTAGAATCTATCACACCCGATCATCACGTGGTGCTTCGAAACAACGAACCTTCGCAACGGTGCACAGTTAGGGGGAACACATCTCTTGAAATTTTAGTGAGGGATCATCTTATTTATGCTACCGTCGTTCTAAGCAAATAAGATGTAAACATGACAAACATCACATGCAAATCATAAAGTGACATGATGTGGCCAATATCATATTGCGCCTTTTGATCTCCATCTTCAAGGCGCGGCATGATCACCTTCGTCACCGGCATGACACCATGATCTCCATCATCATGATCTCCATCATCATGATCTCCATCATCGTGTCTTCATGAAGTTGTCTCGCCAACTATTACTTCTACTACTATGGCTAACGGTTAGCAATAAAGTAAAGTAATTACATGGCGTTTTTCATTGACATGCAGGTCATACAATAAATTAAGACAACTCCTATGGCTCCTGCCGGTTGTCATACTCATCGACATGCAAGTCGTGATTCCTATTACAAGAACATGATCAATCTCATACATCACATATATCATTCATCACATCCTTTTGGCCATATCACATCACATAGCATGCCCTGCAAAAACAAGTTAGACGTCCTCTAATTGTTGTTGCATGTTTTCGTGGCTGCTATGGGTTTCTAGCAAGAACGTTTCATACCTACGCAAAAGCCACAACGGTGATATGCCAATTGCTATTTACCCTTCATAAGGACCCTTTTCATCGAATCCGATCCGACTAAAGTGGGAGAGACAGACACCCGCTAGCCACCTTATGCATCAAGTGCATGTGAGTCGGTGGAACCTGTCTCACGTAAGAGTACGTGTAAGGTCGGTCCGGGCCGCTTCATCCCACAATGCCGCCGAATCAAGATAAGACTAGTAACGGTAAGCAAATTGAACAAATCGTCGCCCACAACTACTTTGTGTTCTACTCGTGCATAGAATCTACGCATAAACCTTGCTCTGATACCACTATTGGGGAATGTAGCAGAAATTCAAAATTTTCCTACGTGTCACCAAGATAAATCTAGGAGATTCTAGCAACGAGAGGGGAGGAGTGCATCTACATACCCTTGTAGATCGCGAGCGGAAGCGTTCAAGAGAACGGGGTTGATGGAGTCGTACTCGTCGTGATCCAAATCACCGATGATCCTAGCCCCGAACGGACGGCACCTTCGCGTTCAACACACGTACGGAGCAGCGACGTCTCCTCCTTCTTGATCCAGCAAGGGGGGAGGAGAGGTTGATGGAGATCCAGCAGCACGACGGCGTGGTGGTGGAAGTAGCGGGATCCCGGCAGGGCTTCACCAAGCGCAAGTGGGGAGGAAGAGGTGTCACGGGAGGGAGGGAGGCGCCAGGGCTTGGGGTGCCACTCCCATGCGCCTCCCCACTATATATAGGGG
The DNA here is from genome assembly GCF_018294505.1 of Triticum aestivum. NCBI lineage: Eukaryota > Viridiplantae > Streptophyta > Magnoliopsida > Poales > Poaceae > Triticum > Triticum aestivum. Next base: position 38,941,845 of record NC_057802.1, read on the forward strand.
TGGAGGGGACTGGTTTCTTGCCCTCCAAGTCCATTGGGGCGTTGGCAAAGGTGGGGGAAAGAAATGCCATCATTTCCCTTCCACACCGATTGTTATCCCCCTTTTTAGGGATCTTGATCTTATCCCTTCGGGATATGATCTTATTCCTTCTAAGGTGGGATCTTGGTGCGCCTTGACCAGGGGTGTGGGGCCTTGCCCCCACTACCCACGTTCATGTGGGTCCCCCCATGCAGGTGGGCCCCACTTCGGAACCTTCTAGAACCTTCCCGGTACAATACCGAAAAATCCTGAACATTTTCCGGTGGCCAAAATAGGACTTCCCATATATAAATCTTTACCTCCGGACCATTCCGGAACTCCTCGTGACGTCCGGGATCTCATCCGGGACTCCGAACAACTTTCGGTTAACCGCATACTAATATCTCTACAACTCTAGCGTCACCGAACCTTAAGTGTGTAGACCCTATGGGTTCGGGAGACATGTAGACATGACCGAGACATTTCTCCGGTCAATAACCAACAGCGCGATCTGGATACCCATGTTGGCTCCCACATGCTCCACGATGATCTCATCAGATGAACCACGATGTCGAGGATTCAATCAATCCCGTATACAATTCCCTTTGTCAATCGGTACGTTACTTGCCCGAGATTCGATCGTCGGTATACCAATACCTTGTTCAATCTCGTTACCGGCAAGTCACTTTACTCGTACCGTAATGCATGATCCCGTGACCAAACAGTTGGTCACATTGAGCTCATTATGATGACGCATTACCGAGTGGGCCCAGAGATACCTCTCCGTCATACGGAGTGACAAATCCCAGTCTCGATTCGTGGCAACCCAACAGACACTTTCGGAGATACCCGTAATGCACCTTTATAGCCACCCAGTTACGTTGTGACGTTTGGCACACCCAAAGCACTCCTACGATATCCGGGAGTTGCACAATCTCATGGTCTAAGGAAATGATACTTGACATTTGGAAAAGCTCTAGCAAACGAACTACACGATCTTGTGCTATGCTTAGGATTGGGTCTTGTCCATCACATCATTCTCCTAATGATGTGACCCCGTTATCAATGACATCCAATGTCCATAGTCAGGAAACCATGACTATCTGTTGATCAACGAGCTAGTCAACTAGAGGCTCACCAGGGACATGTTGTGGTCTATGTATTCACACATGTATTACGGTTTCCAGTTAATACAGTTATAGCATGAACAACAGACAATTATCATGAATAAGGAAATACAATAATAACCATTTTATTATTGCCTCTAGGGCATATTCTCAACAATGATCGGGTGTGATAAGCTCTACGTCCATCTATAATGGGTGCAAGCCAGTTTTGCACACGCAGAATACTCAGGTTAAACTTGACGAGCCTAGCATATGCAGATATGGCCTCGGAACACTGAGACCGAAAGGTCGAGCATGAATCATATAGTAGATATGATCAACATAGTGATGTTCACCATTGAAAGCTACTCCATTTCACGTGATGATCGGTTATGGTTTAGTTGATATGGATCACATGATCACTTAGAGGATTAGAGGGATGTCTATCTAAGTGGGAGTTCTTAAGTAATATGATTAATTGAACTTAAATTTATCATGAACTTAGTACCTTATAGTATCTTTCTTGTCTATGTTAATTGTAGATAGATGGCCCGTGTTGTTGTTCCATTGAATTTTAATGCGTTCCTTGAGAAAGCAAAGTTGAAAGATGATGGTAGCAATTACATAGACTGGGTCCATAACTTGAGGATTATCCTCATTGCTGCATAGAAGAATTACGTCCTGGAAGCACCGCTAGGTGCCAAACCTGCTGCAGGAGCAACACCAGATGTTATGAACGTCTGGCAGAGCAAAGCTGATGACTACTCGATAGTTCAGTGTGCCATGCTTTATGGCTTAGAACCGGGACTTCAACGACGTTTTGAACGTATGAGATGTTCCAGGAGTTGAAGTTAATATTTCAAGCAAATGCCCGGATTGAGAGATACGAAGTCTCCAATAAGTTCTACAGCTACAAGATGGAGGAGAATAGTTCTGTCAGTGAGCATATACTTAGAATGTCTGGGTATAACAATCACTTGATTCAACTCGGAGTTAATCTTCCGGATGATAGTGTCATCGACAGAATTCTTCAATCACTGCCACCAAGCTACAAGAGCTTCGTGATGAACTATAACATGCAAGGGATGGATAAGACGATTCCCGACCAGAGTAAGATCCGCACCAGAGTGGTGCGGTAATCCTGTTCTGGAGGTTATGTTACTAGACCATGACGAACCTACGAACTATGAAGAAGCGATGGTGAGCCCAGATTCCACAAAATGGCTTGAGGCCATGAAATCTGAGATGGGATCCATGTATGAGAACAAAGTGTGGACTTTGGTTGACTTGCCCGATGATCGGCAAGCCATTGAGAATAAATGGATCTTCAAGAAGAAGACTGACGCTGATGGTAATGTTACTGTCTATAAAGCTCGACTTGTTGCGAAAGGTTTTCGACAAGTTCAAGGGATTGACTATGATGAGACTTTCTCACCCGTAGCGATGCTTAAGTCTGTCCGAATCATGTTAGCAATTGCCGCATTTTATGATTATGACATTTGGCAAATGGATGTCAAAACTGCATTCCTGAATGGATTTCTGGAAGAAGAGTTGTATATGATGCAGCCGGAAGGTTTTGTCGATCCAAAGGGAGCTAACAAAGTGTGCAAGCTCCAGCGATCCATTTATGGACTGGTGCAAGCCTCTCGGAGTTGGAATAAACGTTTTGATAGTGTGATTAAAGCATTTGGTTTTATATAGACTTTTGGAGAAGCCTGTATTTACACGAAAGTGAGTGGGAGCTCTGTAGCATTTCTGATATTATATGTGGATGACATATTGTTGATTGGAAATGATATAGAATTTCTGGATAGCATAAAGGGATACTTGAATAAGAGTTTTTCAATGAAAGACCTCGGTGAAGCTGCTTATATATTGGGCATCAAGATCTATAGAGATAGATCAAGACGTTTAATTGGACTTTCACAAAGCACATACCTTGACAAAGTTTTGAAGAAGTTCGAAATGGATCAAGCAAAGAAAGGGTTCTTGCCTGTGTTACAAGGTGTGAAGTTGAGTAAGACTTAATGCCCGGCCACTGCAGAAGATAGAGAGAAGATGAAAGATGTTCCCTATGCTTCAGCCATAGGCTCTATCATGTATGCAATGTTGTGTACCAGACCTGATGTGTGCCTTGCTATAAGTTTGGCAGGGAGGTACCAAAGTAATCTAGGAGTGGATCGCTGGACAGCTGTCAAGAACATCCTGAAATACCTGAAAAGGACTAAGGATATGTTTCTCGTTTATGGAGGTGACAAAGAGCTAGTCGTAAATGGTTACGTCGATGCAAGCTTTGACACTGATCCGGACGATTCTAAATCGCAAACCGGATACGTGTTTACATTGAACGGTGGAGCTGTCAGTTGGTGCAGTACTAAACAAAGCGTTGTGGCGGGATCTACGTGTGAAGCGGAGTACATAGCTGCTTCGGAAGCAGCAAATGAAGGAGTCTGGATGAAGGAGTTCATATCCGATCTAGGTGTCATACCTAGTGCATCGGGTCCAGTGAATATCTTTTGTGACAATACTGGTGCAATTGCCTTGGCAAAGGAATCCAGATTTCACAAGAGAACCAAGCAAATCAAGAGACGCTTCAATTCCATCCGGGATCTAGTCCAGGTGGGAGACATAGAAATTTGCAAGATACATACGGATCTGAATGTTGCAGACCCGTTGACTAAGCCTCTTCCACGAGCAATGATCAACACCAAGGCTCCATGGGTGTTAGAATCATTACTGTGTAATCTAGATTATTGACTCTAGTGCAAGTGGAAGACTGAAGGAAATATGCCCTAGAGGCAATAATAAAGTTATTATTTATTTCCTTATATCGTGATAAATGTTTATTATTCATGCTAGAATTGTATTAACCAGAAACATGATACATGTGTGAATACATAGACAAACAAAGTGTCACTAGTATGCCTCTACTTGACTAGCTCGTTGATCAAAGATGGTTATGTTTCCTCCATAGACATGAGTTGTCATTTGATTAATGGGATCACATCATTAGGAGAATGATGTGATTGACTTGACCCATTTCGTTAGCTTAGCACACGATCGTTTAGTATTCTGCTATTGCTTTCATCATGACTTATACATGTTCCTATGACTATGAGATTATGCAACTCCCGTTTACCGGAGGAACACTTTGTGTGCTACCAAACGTCACAACGTAAATGGGTGATTATAAAGGTGCTCTACAGGTGTCTCCAAAGGTACTTGTTGGGTTGGCGTATTTCGAGATTAGGATTTGTCACTCCGATTGTCGGAGAGGTATCTCTGGGCCCACTCGGTAATGCACATCACTATAAGCCTTGCAAGCATTGTGACTAATGAGTTAGTTGCGAGATGATGTGTTACGGAACGAGTAAAGAGACTTGCCGGTAACGAGATTGAACTAGGTATCGAGATACCGACGATCAAATCTCGGGCAAGTAACATACCGGTGACAAAGGGAACAACGTATGTTGTTATGCGGTCTGACCGATAAAGATCTTCGTAGAATAAGTGGGAGACAATATGGGCATCTAGGTCCCGCTATTGGTTATTGACCGGAGACGTGTCTCGGTCATGTCTATATAGTTCTCGAACCCGTAGGGTCCGCACGCTTAACGTTACGATGACAGTTTTATTGAGTTTTGATGTACCGAAGGAGTTCGGAGTCCCGGATGAGATCGGGGATATGACGAGGAGTCTCGAAATGGTCGAGACGTAAAGATCGATATATTGGACGACTATATTCGGACTTCGGAAAGGTTCCGAGTGATTCGGGTATTTTTCGGAGTACCGGAGAGTTACGGGAATAGGTATTGGGCCTTATTGGGCCATACGGGAAAGAAGAAAAAGGGCCTCAAGGGTGGCCGCACCCCTCCCCTTGGTCTGACTCCACACTTGGTGCGCCCCCTCCTAGGGCCGGCCTCCTCCTCCCTTGCTCCTTTATATACGGGGGCTAGGGGGCACCCCAGAGACACAACAATTGATCCTTGAGATCTCTTAGCCGTGTGCGGTGCCCCCCTCCACCATATTACACCTCGATAATACCGTTGCGGAGCTTAGGCGAATCCCTGCATCGGTGGAACATCATCATCGTCACCACGCCGTCGTGCTGACGAAACTCTCCCTCAACACTCGGCTGGATCGGAGTTCGAGGGACGTCATCGAGCTGAACGTGTGTAGAACTCGGAGGTGCCGTACGTTCGGTACTTGATCGGTCGGATCGTGAAGACGTACGACTACATCAACCGTGTTGTGATAACGCTTCCGCTGTCGGTCTACGAGGGTACGTGGACAACACTCTCCCCTCTCGTTGCTATGCATCACCATGATCTTGCGTGTGCGTAGGAAAATTTTTGAAATTACTACGTTCCCCAATAGTGGCATCCGAGCCTGGTTTTATGCGTTGATGCTATGCACGAGTAGAACACAAGTGAGTTGTGGGCGATATAAGTCATTCTGCTTACCAGCATGTCATACTTTGGTTCAGCGGTATTGTGAGATGAAGCGGCCCGGACTGACATTACGCGTACGCTTACGCGAGACTGGTTTCACGGTTGCGAGCACTCGTTGCTTAAAGGTGACCAGCGGGTGTCTGTCTCTCTCACTTTAATTGAACCGAGTGTGGCAACGCCCGGTCCTTGCGAAGGTTAAAACAGCACCAACTTGACAAACTATCGTTGTGGTTTTGATGCGTAGGTAAGAACGGTTCTTGCTAAGCCCGTAGCAGCCACGTAAAATATGCAACAACAAAGTAGAGGACGTCTAACTTGTTTTTGCAGGGCATGTTGTGATGTGATATGGTCAAGACATGATGTGATATAATGTGTTGTATGAGATGATCATGTTTTGTAACCGAGTTATCGGCAACTGGCAGGAGCCATATGGTTGTCGCTTTATTGTATGAGATGCAATCGCCATGTAATAGTTTTACTTTATCACTAAGTGGTAGTGATAGTCGTAAAAGCAATAAGTTGGCGAGACGACAACGATGCTACGATGGAGATCAAGGTGTCGCGCCGGTGACGATGGTGATCATGACGGTGCTTTGAAGATGGAGATCACAAGCACGGTGCTTCGGAGATGGAGATCACAAGCACAAGATGATGATGGCCATATCATATCACTTATATTGATTGCATGTGATGTTAATCCTTTATGCATCTTATCTTGCTTTGTTTGACAGTAGCATTATAAGATGATCCTTCACTAAATTATCAAAGTATAAGTGTTCTCCCTGAGTATGCACCGTTGCGAAAGTTCTTCGTGCTGAGACACCACGTGATGATCGGGTGTGATAGGCTCTACGTTCAAATACAACAGGTGCAAAACAGTTGCACACGCGGAATACTCAAGTTAAACTTGACGAGCCTAGCATATAACAGATATGGCCTCGGAACACGGAGACCGAAAGGTCGAGCGTGAATCATATAGTAGATATGATCAACATAGTGATGTTCACCATTGAAACTACTCCATCTCACGTGATGATCGGACATGGTTTAGTTGATATGGATCACGTGATCACTTAGAGGATTAGAGGGATGTCTATCTAAGTGGGAGTTCTTAAGTAATATGATTAATTGAACTTAAATTTATCATGAACTTAGTCCTGATAGTATTTTGCAAATTATGTTGTAGATCAATAGGTCGCGTTGTTGCTTCCCTGTTTTATTTTTGATATGTTCCTAGAGAAAATTATGTTGAAAGATGTTAGTAGCAAAGATGCGGATTGGATCCGTGATCTGAGGATTATCCTCATTGCTGCACAGAATAATTATGTCCTTGATGCACCGCTAGGTGACAGACCTATTGCAGGAGCAGATGCAGACGTTATGAACGTTTGGCTAGCTCAATATGATGACTACTTGATAGTTTAGTGCACCATGCTTAACGGCTTAGAATCGGGACTTCAAAGACGTTTTTAACGTCATGGACCATATAAGATGTTCTAGGAGTTGAAGTTAATATTTCAAGCAAATACCCGAGTTGAGAGATATGAAGTCTCCAACAAGTTCTATAGCTAAAAGATGTTGGAGAATCGCTCAACTAGTGAGCATGTGCTCAGATTGTCTGGGTACTACAATCGCTTGAATCAAGTGGGAGTTAATCTTCCAGATAAAATAGTGATGACAGAATTCTCTAGTCACCATCACCAAGTTAGTAGAACTTCGTGATGAACTATAGTATGCAAGGGATGACGAAAGTAATCCCCGAGCTCTTCGTGATGCTGAAATCGACGAAGGTAGAAGTTGATGGTTGACGAGACCACTAGTTTCAAGAAAAGGGCAAAGGGGAGAAGGGGAACTTCAAAAAGAACGGCAAGCAAGTTGCTACTCAAGTGAAGAAGCCCAAGTCTGTGCCTAAGCCTGAGACTAAGTGCTTCTACTGCAAAGGGACTGGTCACTGGAGGCGGAACTGCCCCAAATATTTGGTGGATAAGAAGGATGGCAAAGTGAACAAAGGTATATTTGATATACAGATTATTGATGTGTACTTTACTAGTGTTTATAGCAACCCCTCGGTAATTGATACTGGTTCAGTTGCTAAGAGTAGTAACTCAAAACGGGAGTTGCAGAATAAACAGAGACTAGTAAAAGTGAACAAAGGTATATTTGATATACAGATTATTGATGTGTACTTTACTAATGTTTATAGCAACCCCTCGGTAATTGATACTGGTTCAGTTGCTAAGAGTAGTAACTCGAAACGGGAGTTGCAGAATAAACATAGACTAGTAAAAGGCGAGGTGACGATGTGTGTTGGAAGTAGTTCCAAAATTGATATGATCATCATCGCACACTCCCTGTACTTTCGGGATTAGTGTTGAAACTAAATAAGTGTTATTTGGTGTTTGCGTTGAGCATGAATATGATTTGATCATGTTTATTGCAATACGGTTATTCATTTAAATTAGAGAACAATTGTTGTTCTGTTTACATGAATAAAACCTTCTATGGTCATACACACCAACGAAAATGGTTTGTTGGATCTCGATCGTAGTGATACACATATTCATAATATTGAAGCCAAAAGATGCAAAGTTAATAATGATAGTGCAACTTATTTGTGGCACTGCCGTTTAGGTCATATTGGTGTAAAGCGCATGAAGAAACTCCATACTGATGGGATTTTGGAATCACTTGATTATGAATCACTTGATTATGAATCACTTGATACTTGTGAACCGTGCCTCATGGGCAAGATGACTAAAACGCCGTTCTCCGGAACTATGGAGAGAGCAACAGATTTGTTGGAAATCATACATACAAATGTATGTGGTCCGATGAATATTGACGCTCGTAGCAGGTATCATTATTTTCTGACCTTCACAGATGATTTGAGCAGATATGGGTATATCTACTTAATGAAACAAGAGTCTGAAACATTTGAAAAGTTCATATAATTTCAGAGTGAAGCAGAAAATCATCGTAACAAGAAAATAAAGTTTCTATGATCTGATCATGGAAAAGAGTATTTAAGTTACGAGTTTGGCCTTCAGTTAAAACAATGTGGAATAGTTTCACAAATTCATGCCACCTGGAACACCACAGCATAATGGTGTGTCCGAACATCATAACCGTACTTTATTGGATATAGTGCAATCTATGATGTCTCTTACCAATTTACCACTAATCGTTTTGGGGGTTATGCATTAGAGATAACTGCATTCACGTTAAATAGGGCACCATCAAAATCCGTTGAGACGACGCCTTATGAACTGTGGTTTGGCAAGAAACAAAAGTTGTCGTTTCTTAAAATTTTGGGGTTGCGATGCTTATGTGAAAAAGTTTCATCCTGATAAGCTCAAACCCAAATCGGAGAAATGTGTCTTCATAGGATACCCAAAGGAGACAACTGGGTACACCTTCTATCACAGATCCGAAGGCAAGACATTCGTTGCTAAGTATGGATCCTTTCTAGAGAAGGAGTTTCTCTTGAAAGATGTGAGTGGGAGGAAAGTAGAACTTGATGAGGTAACTGTACCTGCTCCCTTATTGGATCATAGAAATCTGTTCCTATGACTTCTACACCAATTAGTGAGGAAGTTAATGATGATAATCATGTAACTTCAGATCAAGTTACTACCAAACCTCGTAGGTAAACCAGAGTAAGATCCGCACCAGAGTGGTGCGGTAATCCTGTTCTGGAGGTTATGTTACTAGACCATGACGAACCTACGAACTATGAAGAAGCGATGGTGAGCCCAGATTCCGCAAAATGGCTTGAGGCCATGAAATCTGAGATGAGATCCATGTATGAGAACAAAGTATGGACTTTGGTTGACTTGCCCGATGATCGGCAAGCCATAGAAAATAAATGGATCTTCAAGAGGAAGATGGACGCTGATAGTAGTGTTACTATCTACGAAGCTAGACTTGTTGGAAAAAGGTTTTTCACAAAGTTCAAGGTGTTGACTACGATGAGATTTTCTCACTCGCAGCGATGCTTAAAGTCTGTCCGAACCATGTTAGCAATTGTCGCATTTTATGAAATCTGGCAAATGGATAAACAAAACTGCATTCCTTAATGGATTTATTAAAGAAGAGTTGTATATGATGCAACCAGAAGGTTTTGTCAATCCTAAAGGTGCTAACAAAATATGCAAGCTCCAGCGATCCATCTATGGACTGGTGCAAGCATCTCGGAGTAGGAATATACGCTTTGATAAGTTGATCAAAGGATATAGTTTTATACAGACTTGCGGTGAAGCCTGTATTTACAAGAAAGTGAGTGGGAGCACTACAACATTTCTGATAAGTATATGTAAGTGACATATTGTTGATCGGAAATAATGTAGAATTATTCTGCAAAGCATAAAGGAGTTTTTCAAAGAAAGACCTCGGTGGAGCTGCTTACATATTGAGCATCAAGATCTATAGAGATAGATCAAGACGCTTGATAAGTTTTTTCAATAAGTACATACCTTAACAAGATTTTGAAGTGGTTCAAAATGGAACAGTCAAAGAAAGAGTTTCTTGACTGTGTTACAAGGTGTGAAATTGAGTAAGACTCAAAACCCGACCACGGCAGAAGATAGAAAAAGAATGAAAGTCATTCCCTATGCCTCGGCCATAGGTTCTATAAAGTATGCCATCCTGTGTACCAGATCTATTGTATACCCTACACTGATTTTGGCAAGGGAGTACAATAGTGATCTAGGAGTAGATCACTGGACAGCGGTCAAAATTATCCTTACTGGAATAAGGATATGTTTCTCGATTATGGAAGTGACAAAAGGCTCGTCGTAAAAGGTTACGTCGATGCAAGTTTTGACACTAATCTAGATGACTCTAAGTCTCGGTCTAGATACATATTGAAAGTGGGAGCAATTAGCTAGAGTAGCTCCATGCAGAACATTGTAGACATAGAAATTTGCAAAATACTTAGGGATCTGAATGTGACAGACCCGTTGACTAAAATTATCTCACAAGCAAAACATGATCACACCATAGTACTCTTTGGGTGTTAATCACATAGCGATGTGAACTAGATTACTGACTCTAATAAACCCTTTGGGTGATGGTCACATGACGATGTGAACCATGGGTGTTAATCACATGGCGATGTGAACTATTCATGTTAAATCACATGGCGATGTGAACTAGATTATTGACTCTAGTGCAAGTGGGAGACCAAAGGAAATATGCCCTAGAGGCAATAATAAAGTTGTTATTTATATTTCCTTATATCATGATAAATGTTTATTATTCATGCTAGAATTGTATTAACCGGAAACATGATACATGTGTGAATACATAGACAAAACATAGTGTCCCTAGTATGCCTCTACTAGACTAGCTCGTTAATCAAAGATGGTTAAGTTTCCTGACCATAGACATGTGTTTTCATTTGATGAACAAGATCACATCATTAGGAGAATGATGTGATGGACAAGACCCATCCGTTAGCTTAGCATAATGATCCTTAAGTTTAATTGCTATTGCTTTCTTCATGACTTATACATGTTCCTATGACTATGAGATTATGCAACTCCCGTTTACCGGAGGAACACTTTGTGTGCTACCAAACGTCACAACGTAAATGGGTGATTATAAAGGTGCTCTACAGGTGTCTCCAAAGGTACTTGTTGGGTTGGCGTATTTCGAGATTAGGATTTGTCACTCCGATTGTCGGAGAGGTATCTCTGGGCCCACTCGGTAATGCACATCACTATAAGCCTTGCACGCATTGTGACTAATGAGTTAGTTGCGAGATGATGTGTTACAGAACGAGTAAAGAGACTTGCCGGTAATGAGATTGAACTAGGTATCGAGATACCGACGATCAAATCTCGGGCAAGTAACATACCGGTGACAAAGGGAACAACGTATGTTGTTATGCGGTCTGACCGATAAAGATCTTCGTAGAATATGTGGGAGACAATATGGGCATCCAGGTCCCGCTATTGGTTATTGACCGGAGACGTGTCTCGGTCATGTCTACATAGTTCTCGAACCCGTAGGGTCCGCACGCTTAACGTTACGATGACAGTTTTATTGAGTTTTGATGTACCGAAGGAGTTCGGAGTCCCGGATGAGATCGGGGATATGACGAGGAGTCTCGAAATGGTCGAGACATAAAGATCGATATATTGGACGACTATATTCGGACTTCGCAAAGGTTCCGAGTGATTCGGGTATTTTTCGGAGTACCGGAGAGTTACGGGAATAGGTATTGGGCCTTATTGGGCCATACGGGAAAGAAGAAAAAGGGCCTCAAGGGTGGCCGCACCCCTCCCCTTGGTCTGGTCCGAATTGGACTAGGGAAGGGGGGCGCCCCCTTCCTTCCTTCTCTTTTTCCCTTCCTCTTTTCCTATTCCATATGGGAGGTGGAATCCTACTAGGACTAGGGAGTCCTAGTAGGACTCCACACTTGGTGCGCCCCCTCCTAGGGCCGGCCTCCTCCTCCCTTGCTCCTTTATATACGGGGGCAAGGGGGCACCCCAGAGACACAACAATTGATCCTTGAGATCTCTTAGCCGTGTGCGGTGCCCCCCTCCACCATATTACACCTCGATAATACCGTTGCGGAGCTTAGGCGAAGCCCTGCGTCGTTGGAACATCATCATCGTCACCACGCCGTCGTGCTGACGAAACTCTCCCTCAACACTCGGCTGGATCGGAGTTCGAGGGACGTCATCGAGCTGAACGTGTGTAGAACTCGGAGGTGCCGTACGTTCGGTACTTGATCGGTCGGATCGTAAACACGTACGACTACATCAACCGCGTTGTGATAATGCTTCCGCTGTCGGTCTACGAGGGTACGTGGACAACACTCTCCCCTCTCGTTGCTATGCATCACCATGATCTTGCGTGTGCGTAGGAAAAGTTTTGAAATTATTACGTTCCCCAACAATTGCACTAGCCCTAGCACCCATATCACACAAGCCATGATAACAATGATCTCCTATTTTAACAGAAATAACAGGCATGCCTACCACAGGTCTATGTTTATCTTTAGCACAAGCTTTAACAATTCTAGCAGTTTCATCACAGAAATAAATAACATGGCCATCAATATTATTAGCCAAGAGATCTTTAACCATAGAAATATTAGGTTCAACTTTAACTTGCTCAGGAGGTGTATAAGTTCTAATATTGCTTTTACAAACCACAGTTGAAGCTTTAGCATGATCTTTTATCCTAACAGGGAAAGGTGGTTTCTCAACATAAGCAGTAGGAACAATAGGATCATTATAAGTGATAGTATTTTCTTCAACTTTAACAGGTGCAACTACTTTTACTTCTATGGGAGGATGATATTTAAACCACTTATCCTTAGGGAGATCAATGTGAGCAGCAAAATATTCACAAAAAGAAGCTACTATCTCAGAGTCAAGTCCATATTTAGTGCTAAATTTATGGAAAACATCGGTCTCCATAAAAGATTTAACACAATCAAACTTAGGTGTTATACCTGACTCCTTACCTTAGTCGAGGTCCCAATCTTCAGAGTTGCGTTTAATTCTTTCCTATAAATCCCATTTGAATTCAATAGTATTCATCATAAAGGAACCAGTACATGAAGTATCAAGCATGGTGCGATTGTTGTCAGAAAGCCGAGCATAAAAATTTTGAATAATCATTTCTCTTGAGAGCTCATGATTGGGGCATGAATATAACATTGACTTAAGCCTCCCCCAAGCTTGAATGATGCTTTCTCCTTCGCGAGGCCAAAAATTATATATATATAATTACGATCACGATGAACAAGATGCATAGGATAAAACTTCTGATGAAATTCCAATTTCAATCGTTTGTAATTCCATGATCCCATATCATCACATAGCCTATACCATGTCAATGCATCTCCCTTCAAAGATAAAGGGAAGACCTTCTTCTTGATAACATCATTGGGCATACCTACAAGCTTAAATAATCCACAAACTTCATCCACATAGATTAGGTGCTCATCAGGATGTAATGTTCCATCTCCTGCAAAATGATTAGCTAGCAGTTTTTCTATCATACCCGAAGGAATTTCAAAGTAGACATTTTCATTTTCAGTAGGTTCAGTAGGTTGAGGAGCAACTCTTTGCTCTACTGGTCGGGGTGAAGATACCCCGAACAAGCCCCTCAGAGGATTGCTTTCCATAGTAACAAGTGACAGTAAATTTCAGCACACTATATAAATTTTTCCTTACCAAATTCCACCCACCAAAGGCGCTTCACTCCCCGGCAACGGCGCCAGAAAAGAGTCTTGATGACCCACAAGTATAGGGGATCTATCGTAGTCCTTTCGATAAGTAAGAGTGTCGAACCCAACGAGGAGCATAAGGAAATGACAAGCGGTTTTCAGTAAGGTATTCTCTGCAAGCACTGATATTATAGGTAACAGATAGTTTTGTGATAAGATAATTTGTAACGAGCAACAAGTACAAAAGTAAATAAAGTGCAGCAAGGTGGCCCAATCCTTTTTGTATCAAAGGACAAGCCTGGACGAACTCTTATATAGAGAAAAGCGCTCTCGAGGACACATGGGAATTATCGTCAATCTAGTTTTCATCACGTTCATATGGTTCGCGTTCGGTACTTTGATAATTTGATATGTGGGTGGACCGGTGCTTGGGTGCTGTCCTTACTTGGACAAGCATCCCACTTATGATTAACCCCTATTGCAGCATCCGCAACTACAAAGGAAGTATTAAGGTAAACCTAACCATAGCATGAAACATATGGATCCAAATCAGCCCCTTACGAAGCAACGCATAAACTAGGGTTTAAGCTTCTGTCACTCTAGCAACCCATCATCTACTTATTACTTCCCAATGCCTTCCTCTAGGCCCAAATAATGGTGAAGTGTCAAGTAGTCGACGTTCACATAACACCACTAGAGGAGAGACAACATACATCTCATCAAAATATCGAACGAATACCAAATTCACATGAGTACTAATAGCAAGACTTCTGCCATGTCCTCAGGAACAAACGTAACTACTCACAAAGAATATTCATGTTCATAATCAGAGGAGTATTAATATGCATATAGGATCTGAACATATGATCTTCCACCAGATAAACCAACTAGCATCAACTACAAGGAGTAATCAACACTACTAGCAACCTACAGGTACCAATCCCATACTTAGAGACAAGAATTGGATACAAGAGATGAACTAGGGTTTGAGAGGAGATGGTGCTGGTGAAGATGTTGATGGAGATTGGCCCCCTCCCGATGAGAGGAGCGTTGGTGATGACGATGGCGATGATTTCCCCCTCCCGGCGGGAAGTGTCCCCGGCAGAACAGCTCCGCCAGAGCCCTAGATTGGTTCCGCCAAGGTTCCGCCTCGTGGCGGCGGAGTCTCGTCCCGAAAGCTTGCTTATGATTTTTCTTCGGACGAAAGAATTCATATAGCAGAAGATTGCCACTGGAGGGCCACCAGGGGGCCCACGAGGCAGGGGCGCGCCCAGGGGGTAGGCGCCCCCCCCCCCCACCCTCGTGGCCAGGGTGTGGGCCCCCTCTGGTATTTTCTTCGCTCAGTATTTTTTATTATTTCCAAAAATAACTTCCGTGGAGTTTCAGGACTTTTGGAGTTGTGCATAATAGGTTTCTAATATTTGCTCCTTTTTCAGCCCAGAATTCCAGCTGCCGGCATTCTCCCTCCTTATGTAAACCTTGTAAAATAAGAGAGAATAGGCATAAGTATTGTGACATAATGTGTGATAATAGCCCATAATGCAATAAATATCGATATAAAAGCATGATGCAAAAATGGACGTATCATCCCACCGCACGTTCAAGCCCGACGTCGGCGAGAAGTACACTGGCAAGACCCATCCGTCAGAGTTCCTCAGCATCTATACCATCGCGATGCAGGCTGCCGGAGCTCGCGACGACAAGGTGCTTGCCAATTACTTCCCGTTGGCACTGAAGCCCAACGTCATGTCTTAGTTTATGCATCTGCCTGCGGATTCCATTTCTTCTTGGTCGGTTCTGTGCCATGAGTTCGTTGGCGCCTTCACCGGAGGCCACCAAGCTCATGGCCAGGCCAGTGATTTGCATATCATTCCCCAGAAGGAAGGGGAAACCCTGCGCAAGTACATCCAGAGATTCAGCCGGGTGCAGTACAACATCCCTGACGTTCATCCCACCGCTATGGTTAGCGCGTTCCATCAGAATGTGCGCAACCGCAAGATGCGCGAAGAGCTGGCGATGACCAAGGTTAAGGATGTGGCCGAACTTTATGTTCTGGCTGATAGGTATGCCCGGGCTGAAGAGGGAAGGAAGTACCCCGGCGCGGAAACCGACTCTACTGATGAAGACGCCGCCGCCCCGACGAAGAAGAGTCGGCGTCGCCACAGGAAACGCAAGGGCAAAGTCGTGCTTGCCGTCAAAGGATTTGACGACACCGGTGCTGCCAAGAAGGCCAAGGCAGATGACCTTGGCAAGGAGATTGCCGGGTGCACCGCGTGCCGGGCCTTAGCAGCTGCCGACAAGCCAGGGGACTCCGGCAAGCAGTATTGCAAGATCCACCGCACCAAGGGCCATGACCTCCAGAATTGCCGGCAAGTTGAGCTGCTTGCTGAAAAGCAAAAGGCCGAGTATGAGAGGAGAAGGGTCAGGACGGTGCCGAAGGATCCATCAAGAAGCGTGGCGCCCAAGGAGGCCGCCGCGGCAAGGACAACCAGCAAGAGAGGCCTGCCAGGGGCCGTGACAAGAAGCAAGAAGAAGACGATCATGACGAGGATGACGAGTCCGGCGAGCAAGAGTTCCAGAAGGCTATGGAGGTCATGTGCGTCGATGGTGGCGCCTCGCTGCATACTTCTCACCGCCAGCTCAAGCAGTGGGCACGTGAGATTACAGCAGCGGAGCCGTCGTTCGATGCTCAGAAGCCGCTGAAGTGGTCCAGCACGCCCCTCATCTTTGACACCGAGGACCACCCTGACCGCACAACTGCTGTCGGGTGTTTGCCGTTGTTGGTTTCACCAATGATATGCAACCTCAGGGTGAAAAAGATGTTGGTCGACGACGGGGCCGGCTTGAACTTGATCTCGCCCATCGTGATAAAAAGGCTGCAAATTCCTGATGGAGACCTCGAGGAAACGGGCACGTTTCAAGGGGTCAATCCAGGGAGGAGCCAGCCGAAGGGAAAAGTCACATTGCCCGTGATGTTTGGAGGAGAGTTGAACTACAGAACGGAGAGGATCGTCTTTGATGTGGCCGAGATCCCCTTGCCCAACAACGGGATCCTTGGCCGCCCGGCGCTAGCTAAGTTCATGGCAGCATCACACTACGCCTACAACATGCTGAAGATTCCCGGGCCATTGACCATCATCTCCGTCCGCTCCGACAAGAAGGACGCGCTGATTTGCGCCGACCAACTCTACCGGGAAGTAGTTGCAGCAGCTGCCGCCAAAGCACTTGCTCCTGCCGCTGAAGCCCCGGGAGGGAAGAAGAAGCCCGGCAGGACCTCTCGCACCCACTTCAGCAAGCGCACCTCTTCGGAGTGTTGTGCTACCGTCGAGGACGTGCCAGAGAGCTCCACCAGCAAGAGCAAGAGATCCAGAGCTGAGCCACCGCAGACCAAGAAGGTGTCCGTTAGGGAGGACGACACGGGAGGGGCTTTCACCATAAGCTCCACCCTCGACAGCAAATAGGAAGGCGCGCTCATCACCTTCCTGTGGGCGAATGTCGACGTGTTTTCATGGCAAGCATCCGACATCCCCGGTGTTCCCA
This sequence comes from Triticum aestivum, assembly GCF_018294505.1. Taxonomy (NCBI): domain Eukaryota; kingdom Viridiplantae; phylum Streptophyta; class Magnoliopsida; order Poales; family Poaceae; genus Triticum; species Triticum aestivum. Next base: position 38,959,145 of record NC_057802.1, read on the forward strand.
GGGAGGTGATTGAGCACCACCTAGTTGTCTGTCCTCATGCGCGGCCCGTCAAGCAAAAGGCCAGGAAGCAGGCCCTGGAAAGGCAGGAGTTCATCACGGAGGAGATCAGGAAATTGGAAGCGGCAGGTTTGGTGAGAGGACTGCTCCATCCGACGTGGTTGGCTAATCCGGTGGTGGTGTGCAAGGCGAATGAGAAGTGGAGGCTGTGTATTGACTACATAGATATCAATAAGGCTTGTCCTAAGGACCCCTTCCCGTTGTCGTGCACCGACCAAATTGTTGATTCCACGGCCGGGTGTGATCTATTGTCATTCCTTGACTCCTACTCGGGCTGCCACCAGATCTTCATGACGAGAGAAGACGAAGAGAAGACAGCATTCATCACCCCATGTGGTACGTATTGCTTTTTACGGATGCCTTTCGGGTTGAAGAGTGTTGGCTCAACTTTTGCAAGAGCGGTCCAGATTGGTTTTGAGCCCCAGCTCCATAGAAATATGGAAGCATACATGGATGACATAGTGGTCAAGACCAAGGACAGAGCAACCCTTGTACAAGACTTGGAAGAGACGTTTGCCAATCTGCGCAAGATCAACCTCAAGCTGAACCCTGAGAAGTGTGTCTTCGGCGTCCCGTCCGGCAAACTTCTCGGGTTCTTTGTGTCGCAGCGCGGGATCGAGGCAAACACGGACAAGATCAAGGCTATTGAACAGATTGAGGTGCCCAAGCGGATCAAGGATGTGCGTCGGCTCACTGGCTGCGTTGCCGCCATGAGTCGATTCATCACCAAGTCCGCCGAGCACGCCCTTCCTTTTTTCAAAATCTTGAAGAAGGCGGGACCAATGGAGTGGACCCCTGAAGCCGAGGCGGCGTTGCAGGATCTGAAGAAATACCTTTCCTCCATGCCGATACTGGTTGCGCCTAAACCACAAGAGTCGTTGCTGCTGTATCTGGCGGCAACGAACCAAGTGGTCAGCGCCGCACTAGTGGCACAGAGGGAGGTCGACGAAGAGGCAGTGGCGACAACAGGACCAGCGGATGGCGAGCCAGAGATTCCCCCGGCAAGGCCTGGTGCCGGCAAGGCAAGGCCCCCGGCAGAGTCTGACGCCATCAGGGCAGTGCCCGCGCAGTCAAGCGAAGTGGTGCAGAAGAAGAAGATGATGTAGCACCCGGTTTACTTTGTCAGCTCCCTCTTGCAGGGGCTAGGTCGAGGTACTCCGGTGTGCAGAAATTGCTCTTCGGCCTCCTTATGGCCTCGAGGAAGCTGCGTCATTACTTCCAAGCCCACGAGATCACTGTCGTCACCCGCCTCCCGTTGCAACGGATACTGCACAACCCAGATGCGACCGGAAGGATTGTAGAATGGGCCTTGGAGTTGTCGAGCTTTGGGTTGAAGTTTGAAAGTACCTCGACAATCCAGAGCAGAGTCTTGGCGGAGTTCATTGCAGAATGGACCTCAACGCCCGACGAAGAAATCCAGGAGACCGCTCTCCCCGGCAAGGAAGCAAGTCACGACTGGATCATGTACTTTGATGGGGCTTTCTCGCTGCAAGGCGCCGGTGCCGGTGTGCTGCTTGTCGCGCCCACCGGAGAGCACCTCAAGTATGTGATCCAGATGCACTTTCCCAGGGAGATGTCCACAAACAACACTGCTGAGTACGAGGGACTGCTTGCCGGTCTCAGGATCGCGCCAGACCTCGGGTGAAGAAGCTCATCATTAGGGGTGATTCGCAGCTTGTCATCAGACAAGTCAATAAGGATTATCAGAGTCCGTTGATGGAGGCTTACGTAGATGAGGTGAGGAAGCTGGAGGAGCGCTTCAACGGTATACAAGCGGAGCACGTTCCCCGAGCGGAGAACGACATCACTGACTACTTGTCGAAGCGCGCTGCATTCAAGCTACCTGTGGAGCCAGGTACCTTTTTGCTCCGGTTAACTCAACCATCCGTCGAACCATCAACGGAGCAGAACAAGCAGAGGAAGTCAGGCCCCGACAAGTACTTTCCCGCCGAGCCCCCAGGGGTTGCCGGCAAGGGTGTTGCCGCGAATTCTGAGCCCGCCCAGGGACGGCCGGCTCCAGCAGGGCGCCATGCCCTGGGCGTAGAGACGGCTGCCCTCATGGCGGAAGAGATGCCTTTGGTCCTTGCCGTCGAGCCCCAGGCTCCAGCATGGGCGCAGCATACCGTCCATTTCCTCCAGACAGGGGAGCTTCCTGAGGAGCAGGAAGAAGCGGGAAAAGTAGCCCGTCGGTCTGCCTTGTACCAGTTCGTCGATGACGTCCTGTACAGGAGAAGGCCGAACGGTGTGACATTGAAGTGCATCCCCCGAGAGGAAGGACTGGAGCTGTTGGCAGAGATACATGGAGGCATATGTGGCTCCCACATAGGGTCAAGAGCCCTTGCCGGCAAGGCATTCCGGCAAGGCTTCTTCTGGCCCACCGCCCTCCAGGATGCAACGGCACTAGTAACCAAGTGTGAAGCGTGTCAGTTCCATTCAAAGAAGCTTCATCAACTAGCTCAAGCCCTTCAGACAATCCCTCTCTCCTGGCCATTTTCGTTCTGGGGGCTCGACATACTGGGCCCCTTCCCCCGTGGTGTCGGGGGCTTTGAGTACTTGTACGTTGCAATCGACAAGTTCACAAAGTGGCCGGAGGTGGAACCGGTGAGGAAGGTGACAGCACAGCCAGCCGTCAAGTTCTTCAAGGGACTAGTCTGCCGCTTTGGTGTGCCAAACAGAGTCATCACCGATAACGGCACATAGTTCACAAGCCACACCTTCATGGAGTACATTGAAGACCTTGGCAGCAAGGTCTGTTTTGCTTCCGTGGCACACCCACGGAGCAACGGCCACGCGGAGAGGGCAAATGCTGAAGTGTTGTGAGGCCTGAGGACAAAGACTTTTGACAAGCTGCACAAAAGCGGAAGGCGCTGGATTGATGAGTTGCCGGCGGTTCTTTGGTCGATCAGGACGACGCCAAATCGAGCCACCGGCCAGACATCCTTTGCCCTAGTCTGAGGGGCAGCAGCAGTTCTCCCCACGGAACTCATATACGAGTCACCTCGAGTGCTCGCTTATGACGAGTTTGAGCAAGAGCAGTTGCGGCAAGATGACGCAACGCTCCTTGAGGAAGATCGTCTTTGGGCGGCTGTGAGAGCAACACGCTACCAGCAGGCCTTGCGCCGCTACCATAGCTGCAAGGTCCATGCCCGAAGCTTTGAGGAAGGCGACCTTGTTCTTCGGCGCATTCAGTCAGCCAAGAATTCCAACAAGTTGAAGCCGAAGTGGGAGGGCCCTTATCGGGTAATACGAGTCACCAGGCCTGGCGCAGTCCGCCTGGAGACCGAACATGTTGTCCCAGTAAGCAACTCCTGGAACATCGAGCATCTTCGCAAGTTTTACCCATAAGGCGCGGCTTGCCGGGCCTCCCGGCAAGCCACCTTTTGTACAAGCTTTGCCGGCAAGGCATGTAACCCTCTGTACAAAGCCAAGCGCAGACCCTGAGCATAAATAAATGAAGCGCTGGTGCCCTAAGTTATAGCATGCATGCTAGGTCTAAGTCTCTTCCTCGGTTAGGGTTGGTAGTGCTTGGCGGCGACTAACTCCTAGCCTAGAGGTCGAGTTTCGCGTCTTTCTGTTCTCTTTGGCTCGCAGGGCACGCAGACACTTCTGCTGAGCCGCTGGGGAAGAGGAGAACGAACCGGCGCTCCAGCCCCGGCAGGCCAAGACGCCGGGGGCTAAAGATGCGAGGATCCAACCACGGCAAGCCAAGGTTGCCGGGGCTGCGGATTCAGATAAGTTTTTCATCCCCCTGTTATGCGTTTTCCGTATAGAACTGGGACGTGTGAAACCTCATTTATGTTCCTAAAACCACCGTGCTCCCCCTTTCCTGTACACAAGAGTTGTCTCCTGGGTCAGAATTTGGTAGTAGACGCGGTGGCGAGGAGATGGACGAGGGGCCTAACCCAACTTCGTCCCTGCCTCCGCCAAGAGCGCGAGAATGGTTGACTGGAGTAGGGAAACGGCAAGGCCTGTTGCCGGGCAACAATGTTTATGCTCAAAATAACAAGGACTCATCCTTGGCATGGGCCTCGCTCACGCACAAAGAACCCGGCAAACCCCCTTTTTCATTAAAAACGTCCCATACAGGTACAGTTCGTACGGAAAGAAAAACATGAGCAAGGGGATTACAAGCTTTAAATCTAACAAGTGCCCGCAGGCTTACAAACTAAGAAAAGATAGGGTGCCCGTAATCCCTTTCTTGTCCCTCTCCTCAGAAGGTGGAGTAGGACAGCAGAGGGCAAAAGGGGCGCCTAGGCGAGGTGCGAGGAGCAGAAGGCACCAAGAGAACATCTTGGTGCCGGGAAAGGAGCTGGAAGATGAGGCAGCGGGCCGGCAATACGCGACGAAGGCGTCGGTGCCCGCGTACTCCGAGTTGACGGCCGCCACCCGCCTTCTTCACCTTCTCCGGCCCTCCTATGCTAGCCGCCCAAGGAGACGACGGGGGGCGCCCCGATGGAGAGCTTGGCGAGGATGGCCCCCGGCAGGGCGCGTGGTCGAGGAAGGGCGGCGCGGTCAGTCGAAGTCGGAGTCGGCATCCTGCCGCTCGACTCCCTCGTCGCCGCTGTCGTTGTCCTCCTCGTCACTCCCGCTTGAGGAGGAATCTCCATCATCGGAAGAGCTCTCCACGCAGCACTTCAGGCGAGTGCCAAGATCTCCGAAGACCTTGACGGAGAGCAGGCCGCCCTCCATTAATTTGAAGTAGAGGACGACCCCTACCGTCAGGCTATGGATGCGGGCGAACGTCTTCCATCCACGACGGAGGTACATGACATGCGGAGCGGGGAAGCCGACGTCGACCCGCGTGCCGCCGGTCCCGCAGCCCCTCATGTGCAATCTGAGGGTCTAATCGAGCTCCATCTCTTGGGTGAAGGGGGTGGGAAGACATAGACGACGACACGGAGGCCGGCGCAGCCTAATGAAGAATTCGCGGGGCCGGTCCCCGACGTGACCCTCCATCGCAGGGGGCACTGCAGGCAGAGGCACGGCCGCCACGCCACCTCGTCCTCCTCTCCCCCAGCCGCTGCGGCGACCTCGGCCACGCCCCCTCCCCCTTCCTCTCGTGGCTGGCTCCCCCACCGCGGGCTCGTGGGGAGGAGGGACGCGCTGACGAGCAGCGACCCTCACCGCCACCGTCGAAGGCCCAGCACCTCCTCTCGCCATGGCAAATGGGGGGAAGAAGCAAAGGTGAAGAAGGATGGATGCGGAAGGGATGTGGGATGACGCCCTCCCTCCCCCTCCTTATAAAGAGGCGGGGTCGAGGCTCGGCCGCCCCACTCAACCTATCCAGCCATCAGAGGCGCGGGGAGTTGGGGCCGACCCGCTGCCCCAATCAGCAACGGCCCGGTTTCCCGCCTCCGCCACCTGCCACTTGCATGTAGGACACATGGCGGGCGAGCAGGACCAAAAAGACGGGTGAGATGACCGTTCCCCGCCCCGTGATCATGGGCGTGGACGCCTTGAAGACTGCGACCCGAGCCCATTCAGTAAATGAGCTGCGCCTTCGCGCCTCCCTCTTTTTATGGGGAAGGCGCGAGCCGCCTCTTTACCATGATGTGACGCATGCATGCGGGAACCGCCCCACGCATGTCGCCCATGTCACACGCACGACCCTCCCATGTCGCGCGTTCAATGCGGGTCGTGGGGAAGCATAGCAGACGGAAAATTACTACGGTAAAATCCCGCCCCGACTGCCCGCGCACCGTTTTGGGCCTGGCCCAACAACGTGTCGCGCTTATGTGTGGCCCAGGCCCGGGGGCTCCTGTCGGTGTACAAAAGTAGGGGCTCTCCTTTTGACCCCTTTACTTGTGCACGGACAGTCAGAGCCGCGCACTACGGCCACACGTAGCAGGGCAAAGGAGGGAGCCGGAGAGAAGTCGAAGCCCAAGACAACGCCAAGGCCAAGAACACAAAGAAGTAGAGGGATGGAGCAGGTTCCCCCGGCAAGACCCTTGCCGGAGCAGCCCCAGCGGCCCCGGCAAGATCCTTGTCAGGGCAGCTCGCCCACACCAACGGAGTGAGCCGCCCTTGAGCCCACAGGTTCCAACCCAACCAACTATGTTGGGCCAGGGTTCGGGAGGCACCTCCGTGGTGGCATGCAGATCTTTGTCAAGATCATAAACACCCAAGATCAGATGAGGACCAGAAGACGGCGACCCTCGGCGAGATCCTTGCCGAGGAAGGCCACAAGACACCCGGCAAGATCCTTGCCGGGGACGACTGCACGCCACGGCAAGACCCTTGCCGGGCCCCCGGCAAGGCCCTTGCCGAGGATATCAGTGGGGCCACTGCCAGGCCCGCACCAGCCAAGTTTCTACCGCCGTTCGCATGCAGCTGCCAGCCCGACCAGTTGGGCTGGCACCTGCGTGGCAACATGCAGCTTCCAGGCCAGATCAGCAAGTGCCTGCGTGGCGGCATGCAGATCTTCGTGAAGACCCTACCACCGCGCCACCTCAGCTGCTTGCCTGCCTACATGGCGCCACATGCATCGTTGGCCAAGGCGCGTGTCGAAGCGAAGAGGAGCGGCGACGGACGGGACGGGCCTCGCTCCCCGTCCCCGATAAAGCTAGGGGACACCTAAGTGACGCATTAAATGCGTCTTGTCCTGTAATACGGATGATAAGCTCACAGTACTGTAGGCCTTTCCACCTCTTGTCTGCCACTGTGGCAGCCCCTTTCAACTATAAAAGGAGGACCATGGCATACTGGAGGGGGATTCGGCTCTTTTGAACGACACAGCGCCCGTAGCTAGTTCGAGAGCTCAAGAACACTCAATACATCCACCAAAGCAGGACTAGGGTTTTACGCACCCCCGCGGCCCGAACCTGGGTAAACGATCCTTGTGCTGACTGTTAATCCTGCTCTTCTCACAACTCCGCGCCCCGGCAACCATAGTAGGGATTCTTGTGATCCCATAGGTGTCGTTTCACACTGACACGAAGGTTTAAGTCTGGTTGTGTGAATTTGAGACTCTTGTGGTCGGTAAATATTTGACATCTCTTTCCAATAAGGTAATGTCTCCAAATCTTTAGAGAGTGCACAACGGCAGCTAGTTCCAAATCATGTGTAGGATAGTTTCCTTCATGAGGTCGTAGCTGGCGAGATACATAAGCTACCACCTTGCCGTCTTGCATAAGCACGCACCCAATGCCATGTATGGATGCATCGCAATACACATCAAAGTTGCGGTAAATGTCTGGAGGAGTCAGTATTGGTGCTGATGTCAACCTGGTTTTTAGCTCATTAAAGCTCTGCTCGCAATCCTCAGTCCATTCAAACTTCTTGACTTTCTTAAGGAGTTCGGTCATTGGCTTGGCAATTTTGGAGAATCCTACGATGAACCGACGGTAGTACCCGGCTAATCCAAGGAAACTCCGGATTTGGGATACTCTCGTGGGTGTTTCCCAATCAAGCACATCTTTCACTTTGCTAGGATCCATTGCGATACCTTCTGCTGAAAGAACATGCCCCAGAAATCCGACTTGTTTGAGCCAAAACTCACACTTGCTGAATTTTGCATACAGCTGATGTTCCCGGAGTCTCTGTAAAACTACTCGGAGGTGTTCCACGTGTTCTTCATTACTTTTGGAGTATATGAGAATATCATCGATGAAAACCACCACAAATTTATCCAAGAATTCCATGAACACCTTATTCATCATGTGCATGAAAAAGGCGGGGGCATTTGTGACACCGAAAGACATCACTGTATATTCATAGAGACTGTAACGGGTAGTGAACGCGGTCTTAGGAATATCTTCTTTATTGATCTTTAGTTGATGATATCCAGTCCTTAAATCAACCTTGGAAAATACCTTTGCACCACTGAGTTGATTGAACAAGTCATCAATCCTTGGTAGCGGATATTTGTTCTTGATTGTGACATCATTCAACTGACGATAGTCAACGCACATCTTGAGACCACCGTCTTTCTTGTCTACAAATATTGCAGGTGATCCCCATGGTGACGAACTTGGGCGGATATATCCTTTCTACAGCATCTCATCAAGTTGTTTCTTTAACTCCACTAATTCCGATGAAGGCATCCGATAATACTTCTTGTATAACGGTGCGGTTCCAGGTACAAGATCAATTGCAAACTCAAGCTCTCGGTCCGGTGGCATGCCTGGCAATTCTTCTGGGAATACGTCGGGAAATTCACTGACCACAGGAATTAATCCCAACTCGTCAGCCACAGCGGCGAAGACCATTTCTTTCTTGGGTATACTTCTGCGGGCCTAGAATTTTGTAGTATGCCCTTCCTGACTTGTCAAGGTGACTTCTCGGGTCGCACAGTTTATGCATACTTGATATTGAGTCAACCAGTTCATTCCCAAAATAACATCCAACTTGGCAGACTCGATGACTATCAAAACGGTTGGAAAGCGGACCCCCTTAATATCAATTTCCAAATTCCGGCAGACCAAATTGCTTTTGAGTACAGATCCCGGGGACTGAACCATCATACTTTTTCCCAAAAGCGAGCAAGGAAATTTGTTTGGGGCGACGAAACTTTGAGAAACAAAAGAGTGGGAAGCCCTAGAGTCGAATAAAATTATTGCGGGTATGCTATTAACAGAAAACATACCAATGACGACTTCGGGTTTTTCCTGCGCCTCGTCTATGGAGAGGTGATGAACATGCCCTTGGACGATCTGCTGGGTATGATATGGCCCCATGTGATTGACTTGCGGCCGGAACAGGGCATTTGACTTCTTGGGGCACTGCCTAGCATAATGTCCGGTCTGTCCACAATTAAAGCAGGCGTTGTTAAACTGGCACTCCTCATGGACTGGACTGGTCACGACATTCTTGACTTTTGTAGTGGTCTTCTTCACATTTTGCTGCCAATTGGGTTTGTACTCTACTTGAGTCTGTTGCCAGGTACGGGCCTTCTGTATGGGCTATCCGTCCTTCTTCGGCTCAAATTTAAGCTTGTGGTCATTGTTTGCGGGTCGGTTATCTGGCACAGGCTTGTATTCTCTTTCTGCGATGAGGGCCTTGTTTACCAGAGACTGAAAATCTGGAAAATCGAGCATGCAGAGAGCACTCCTGAGGTGTTGATTTAATCCTCCAAGGAACCTGTCGACCTTCCTTTCTTCCGTGGCCACATCATAAAGGGAATAACGGGCCAGATGGTTGAACTTGTGCAGATATTCACTTACTGACAGACTTCCTTGAGCGAGACCAAGAAATTCACGTTGCTTGACCTTCATGATACCAGCTGGAATATGATACTTGAGGAATTGGTCCTTGAAATTAGTCCACGTAATTTCTTCTCCCACAGGCCACGGAGCTTTAGCATTATCCCACCATATAGCAGCGGCTCCTTCAAGATAGTGGGTAGCGAACAGAACCTTGTCAGCTTCTTCAGTGCGAGCAATTTCAAGTTTCTTCTCAATGGTTCGCAACCAATCGTCTGCTTCCAAAGGGACAACCACTTGACTGAAACTGGGAGGCTTAGTCCTGTGAAAATCTCACAACTTGGAGTGATGGCCATTTTGATTCCCATTCTGACCGATCATAGCTTGCACACTTTTTAACAGCTCAATCAGATCATTGTTCCTTCTTTCCTCAAACATCCGCATAAGTTGTTAAGTGCAGGGTGGATTTGGCGGTGGAGGCCGTGGAGGCGGATACTGCTCAGGGGAGTGTCCTGCCTGCCTTGCAGAGCGACGAACAGGAACATCCTCACAAGCCTGGGTGCTGCTACCTCCCCGTGTCATCCTACTGTTTATTTTTTCCAATAAGAGTAACCGAGATGAGAAACATCCAAACGTGGGAAGAAAAGACAGTGACAAACCCGAAAGAGCGAAACCAAAGAACCAAGAAACACGGCGATCGAATAAAAAGTTCCAACATAATTATACATAGACTCATACATGAAAGATAAACATCATGACTGGTGTGACTACTAGCATACATTCAATGATACATCATGGCTCATACAACTACATCCGTACATCACATGACCACTGTGGATACTCAGATGCTCTAAGACTCCGTTCACCACCTTCGGATTTGTGCCTTCAAAGTTGTTGATTTTTATGGCACCGGAACAATAGACCTCCTCGATAACGTAAGGACCTTCCCATTTACAGAGAAGTTTCCTTGCAAAATGCTGGTGCTTCCGGATCCTCTCCTGAGTCAGACCCAGATCTTGAACTAACGACGCCAACCGAGACCTTCGGGTTAAAGGTAACACGACGACGCTGCCTCGAGGGCTCTCCCTCAGGGGTAGGCGAGGGATGAGAAGGGGTCATGGGAGCTGCGGGGGTAGCAAGAAGAGACGCCCACTCAGCTGCAGCACTGTGTGGGTTCACTATCGAGGTGCCTGAGCTACTCGATGGAGTAATCAAAGAAATAGGGGAGCTATAATTGGGCACTATATAAGGAGTAAATCCCATAGAAGGTGGAGTAGGGTAGGACCTAGCGGGGCTAAAGCAGAACGAGCACGATTCAGCTCTCGAGCCAACTCGTGAATCAGAAGATAACTAGCAGTGATATATCGAGAAAGGTGGCTAGTGTCACTATCAGAAGCCGGATCAACGGAATGAAAGTGAACACGACCATCATCGTGCAAAGATGGGTAGAAGCGAAAACCTGGGTGGTTCTGCATCCGAGCCTCAGCATAGCGTAACTCAACAAGAATCTCGAATGCAGCATACTGGACGGCCTAAGCGGCGGTCGATGCATAACCGCTCTGAGAGGTACGAGTGTAAGAACCTGCTGACGAACTGGTGCGCAAAGTAACCACGGCGTGATACTCATACACAGAGTCGGCTAGACGCTCCCGGTACACCCGATATGGGTCGTCTCCGTGAGGGTACAGTCGACGCGACACGCTATGAAGAAGATGCGGTGAGGTGTACGACTTCAGCTGCAACTGATACGGATACGGCACCGGAGCCATCTACACTCACAACCATTAGTGGGTTAGAAATAAAAATAGAACGAGTGCATGCAATGCAACAATCAGCTATAAACACTACCGGCACTCATCTTTTTACTCCAACTAGCGTCCAGTTAACACGTCGGTAGTCTAGCGTGTCCTACAGTCAGCGCGGCTCTAATACCAAGCGTTGTGGCACCCCGGCTCAGAGCGACCGGTTTACCTTGCATTGCCAACCCAGAGATCATGTCTTCTGGCACCACACAACATCTTGGTACAGAAATCACCGCTTTATTGAAACTAGCGGAAGCATAGTATGAAATTACATCAAGTTGCGAGGCCAAGCGGCACACTCGGAGCGGCTGAACAATATGTACATTATTTAGTGAACATAAAAGGGCCTCAAGCACGACATCTACACGGAAGCGGAACAACAACATAGAGGGACTCCATAGCACAGGGACACTGATGTGGACACGGTCTAGAAACGGCAGCACTCTGATCCAGTTAGACTTTCCTGAAATCTGGCATAACACGCCAAGTCAGTACATTGAATGTACTTGCAAGCTCACAGCAAACAGAACCATAATGGCAAACAATATCATGACATTTAATCAAGATAAATGCAAACAACATCATGCTACTCATGCAGTGAAACCAAACTTGTGCATCGAGTCACTCGGACTCTATTACCAATAGGTTGCATCGCAACCGAACAGTGCTCACGACGAAGCACGAATGAGACCATACTTGGTTCAACTGGTGCCCTTGTAACCAACAATGATCACTCTTGGATCACAAGTGATACCACAATAGTCAGTCTCACTGACCTCATCATAATCCAACTAGTGCAATGCAAATTACTTAGTGTGCAAGATTTATTATTAAAAGTTGATCCATGGTGTGACTTACTTACGAACTGGGCCCTTATCCGCGGGCGCGGCTATCGATAGATTAATACACTCTGCAGAGGTAGTGCACTTTACCCACACTACGGAACCCATGGCCTCGCACTCCCATTCGGGTGGACCAACGGCATTCCGACAGAGCTCTCCCATTGCCATGACACTCTTACGGCCACTCCGACCAACTCCCCACTGGGCTTAGTCCTGGGTGACCGAGCCTACCAAAGGAAAAACAACCACCGTCGTGGCAAATAAATTGTCCCATACGGGGACAAGGTACCATAACAACAACAGGTCCACAAGGTTATGTCTGCTTACCGGGCCAGGGTAACGCAGGCCCATAACCTTCCCTCGTTGGAGCCACCGACAAAAGGCATGACAATAGGACGACTAACGGCCTTCCCATAAAGGCAAATGTGGTTGCACTCGCCAGCTCGATTCAGTGGCACCATGACCCGACCAACTTTATATTCAAGTTCAATTATCATCAGGTTTAACTTGAAATAAAATGCTTGGGTCAATATATGCCATGCTTATGCAACCATATATCATGCATCACATATCACTTAGAAATAACAGATCAACCTCATTCAAAGTTCTACTTGCACAAACTCAACTTTCAACATTTCCGGTCCTTTCTTACTTGTTATTTATACTCATCACCTTAGTTGGCATTAATCAAATAAAACTCATTTTTAGCACTTAGGAATATTAAGACCGATGATCATATCACCATAGTCATGACAACTTTACTTAGATTAACTACTCAAGCTATATCTCACTAGTTCAAGCATTCACTTCTGTTAACTAAGCATTTTGATCATGACAAACTAAATAACACAAGTATTATTTATTTTTAATACTATATGCAATTAATAACATATATATTCAAGTAGAAAATCATGGATATTGCAAAGACACCATGATAATGTTGTTGTGGCTTGCCTTACTGCAAAGGAGCTTCACACTCCTCATGGATGCCTTCAAGACAAGCTTCACCTTCTGAAAATAAATCAAATGACAAAAAGAAAATATCAAGAAAACTTCTGAAAATTACCAAAAATTCTAGGCAGCAAAGAAAAATCCCACCTTGGGTGTGCTTCTAGGATTTTCAGTAAGAACAGAATGCAAAATAAATCAACTCATTTGGACTTGTAGAATAAGAGTTATAGCTAGTCAAAGTTCTGGTCAAATTTGAACTAAATTTGAATTAAGAAGAAAAAACAGAGGGGGGTGAAGTCGAAGGCGTAAACCTCTTGGGCGCCACCACTCATACCGCTTCGGCCGCGGCCTGAGTGGCTGACAACGGGCCCCAGCGATCAGGTCGGAGGGGGAGGGGAAGAGAAACAGAGGCGGGTGGCACGGATACGGCGCGTTCTCCGGCGAGGAGTGCGCGGCGACGAGATCTAGAGGGATAGGGTTGTAGAGGAGATCGAGGCGCACCTGCCGGTACCCGTAGCATGGCTAGGGGTGGCCGGACGGGGTCGGAACGGAGCTCTCCAGCGGCGGCAACAGGCGGAGCTCGTCGGAGATGATGGTTCCGGCGAAGCAGGGCTAGTCCAGCAGCTCCAACGGCACCAGCTCGCACCAGTGGATCAGCACGAACACGCCGGAGTGGTTTGTGGAGCTCGAGCGGCTCTGGAGAGGGAGGGGCAGAGGACGGGGATCGCCGGTGTCCTTGGGGCGGGGACGGCGGCCAGATGCCTGCCTGGCCAGGTTGCGGCTTCCTACGGTGGTGTGGAGGTGTGCTGAGTGTGTGTGTGTGTGGAGCTTGGGAGGGGGCTATATATAGGCTAGGCCGAGGCGGGGATCGAGAGCTCGCCGGAGCTCTCTGGAGTGTCGCCCGGTGACGAATGGCATTAGTGAGAGAGGGGGAAGATGCCGGAGATCACGCGGAGGCTGTAGACGAGCTGCGACGAGCACAGGAGCGCGGTACGCGACGAGTACAGGGGCACGGGCGTACTGTTGCCTTGGCCGCGCCATGCTCGTGCTCGCTGCGGCGAGCTCCGGCATCGGCGAGCGCCAGGGTGGAGTTATGGAGGTGAAAACAAAGATGGGGGCGCGGTTTGGCAAGGTGTGGCGGCCGGGGCAGCGAGCACACGCGCAACAGAGGCGCTGGCGCAGCGCAGAGTGCGTCGACCACATGCCAACCCCCTTGGACTCGCATGGTCACCGCGTGAACTTTGGCATCAGGCCAAGCTAAGCGCAAACACCATGTCTCGCAGCTAGTCCTTAGTGGTTTTGGTCGTTTTGCACGATTGGCTGGGTCATAGGTGAACTGTGGGAGTGGCTTTCTTCCTGGCAAGTTTCTAGACAGAAACTTGTGAGCTTCACTGAGAAAATTTTAGTGAGAATTAAAGGCTGTGCTTTGGGGTTTAGTATTCTCTTAGGAGGGTAATCAAGCTCAGAAAAGATCAGCCCCAAAAGATCAAGCAAAAATATACTTGTTGTACAAAGTGGTCATTCTGTCCAGAACAGAAATGATTTTCTATAGCAAAAGTATTCCAAAAAGTTATGCAATATTTCTGCCCAGGAAGGTGCCCTAGGGTTCAAAGAATATTTGTGAATTTTCTCAGATTTTTGTGGGTAAGGAAAATGGAGGTTGCTTTGGAGCATACTTCTCTGAAGTGATTTTCACGGAAGAAAATGAATATTTTTCTTTTATGAAAAATATTCCTTGGGCTTTTGTTGGAGTTTTTCAGGGAAGGAAAAGTGAGTTAGAGGTGGATGGGTTACTTGGGTGAAAATCAAGGGTAGGCCCAAGTGTTCAAGTCCAGTAGAATTGATTCAAAACTCCAAATCCAAAGCAAATGCAAATGAAAGTCCGGAAAAAGAGAGAAAGCAAAATCCAGGATGTCACAAAGACAGACGCTGATGGTAGTGTTACTATCTACAAAGCTCGACTTGTCGCAAAAGGTTTTCGACAAGTTCAAGGTGTTGACTACGATGAGATTTTCTCACTCGTAGCGATGCTTAAGTCTGTCTGAATCATGTCAGCAATTGCCGAATTTTTTGAAATCTGGCAAATGGATGTCAGAACTGCATTCCTTAATGGATTTCTTAAAGAAGAGTTGTATATAATGCAACCAAAAGTTTTTGTCAATCCTAAAGGTGCCAACAAAATGTGCAAGCTCCAACGATCCATCTATGGACTGGTGCAAGCATCTCGGAGTTGGAATATATGCTTTGATGAGTTGATCAAAGCATATAGTTTTATACAGACTTGTGGTGAAGCCTGTATTTACAAGAAAGTGATTGGGAGCACTACAGCCTTTCTGATAAGTATATGTGAATGACATATTGTTGATCGGAAATGATGTAGAATTTTTTGGAAAGCATAAAGGAGTGTTTGAAAGGAGTTTTTCAAAGAAAGACATCGGTGAAGCTGCTTACATATTAGGCATCAAGATCTATAGAGATAGATCAAGACGCTTGATAAGACTTTCGATAAGTACATACCTTGATAAGATTATGAAGGAGTTCAAATTGGATCAGTCAAAGAATGAGTTCTTGCCTGAGTTGTAAGGTATGAAATTGAGTAAGACTCAAAACCCAACCATGGCAGAAGATATAGAGAGAATGAAAGTTATTCCCTATGCCTCCGCCATAGGTTCTATAATGTATGCCATGTTGTGTAACAAACCTGTTGTGTACCTTGCCATGAATTTGGCAAGGGGGTACAATAGTGATCCAGGAGTAGATCACTAGACAGCGGTCAAAATTATCCTTAGAGGACTAAGGAAATATTTCTCGGTTATGGAGGTGATAAAGAGTTCGTCGTAAAGAGTTACGTCAATCCAAGCTTTGACACTGATCTAGATGACTCTAAGTATGAATCTAGATATGTATTGAATGTGGGAGCAATTAGCTAGAGTAGCTCCATGCAGAGCATTGTAGACATAGAAATTTGCAAAATACATACGGATCTGAATGTGCCAGACCCGTTGACTAAACTTCTCTCACAAGCAAAACATGATCACACCTTAGTACTCTTGGGTGTTAATCACATAGCGATGTGAACTAGATTATTGACTCTAGTAAACCCTTTGGTGTTGGTCACATGGCGATGTGAACTATGGGTGTTAATTACATAAAGATGTGAACTATTGGTGTTAAATCACATGGCGATGTGAACTAGATTATTGACTCTAGTGCAAGTGGGAGACTCAAGGAAATATGCCCTAGAGGCAATAATAAAGTCGTTATTTTATATTTCCTTATATCATGATAAATGTTTATTATTCATGCTATAATTGTATTAACCGGAAACTTGATACATGTGTGGATGCATAGACAAAACACCGTGTCCCTAGTAAGCCTCTAATAGACTAGCTCGTTAATCAAAGATGGTTAAGTTTCCTAACCATAGACATGTGTTGTCATTTGATGAACGAGATCACATCATTAGGAGAATGATGTGATGGACAAGACCCATCCATTAGCTTAGCATATTGATCATTCAGTTTTATTGCTATAGATTTCTTCATGTCATATACATATTCCTTTGACTATGAGATTATGCAACTCCCGGATACCATAGGAATACCTTGTGTGCTATCAAACGTCACAACATAACTGCGGGATTATAAAGATGCTCTACAGGTATCTCCGAAGGTGTTTGTTGGGTTGGCATAGATCGAGATTAGGATTTGTCACTCTCAGTATCGGGGAGGTATCTCTGGGCCCTCTCGGTAATACACATCATAAGAAGCCTTGCAAGCAATGTGACTAATGAGTTAGTTGCGGGATGATGTATTACGGAACGAGTAAAGAGACTTGCTGGTAACGAGATTGAACTAGGTATGAAGATACCGACGATCGAATCTCGGGCAAGTAACATACCGATGACAAAGGGAATAACGTATGTTGTCATTACGGTTCGACCGATAAAGATATTCGTTGAATATGTAGGAGCCAATATGAGCATCCATGTTCCGCAATTGCTTATTGACCAGAGAGGTGTCTCGGTCATGTCTACATAGTTCTCGAACCCGTAGGGTCCGCACGCTTAACGTTCGATGATGATTTGTTATTATATGAGTTATGTGATTTGGTGACCGAATGTTGTTCGGTATCCCGGATGAGATCATGGACATGACGAGGAGTCTCGAAATGGCCGAGAGGTAAAGATTGATATATATAGGACGATGGTATTCGAACACCGGAAGTGTTCCGGGAAGCACCGGGTACTTATCGGGTCACCGGAAGGGGTTCCGGGCACCCCCGGCAAAAGATATGGGCCTCATGGGCCAAGAGGGGAAACACACCAGCCACAAAGGGGCTGGTGTGCCCCCCCCCCCCCCAATATGGGCTGGCCAAATTGGAGAAGGAAAGGGGAAGGGGGAAAGGAAAAAGGGAATAGGATTCCCCCTTCCCCCTCTTCCCTTCCTACTCCGAATAGGAATAGGAAAGGGGGGAGGCCGAATTGGGAGGACCCCAGGATTCCTCCTACTTGGGGTGCCCCCTTGGCTGCCTCTCATCCCCTCCAACCTATATATACGTGGGGGGGCACCGCTAGAACACACACCAACAATTGTTAGCCGTGTGCGGCGCCCCCCTCCACAGTTTACGCCTCCGTCATATCCTCGTAGTGCTTAGGCAAAGCCCTGCGCAGATCACTTCACCATCACCGTCACCACGCCGCCGTGCTAACGGAACTCTCCCTCGACACTTTGTTGTATCAAGAGTTCGAGGGACGTCATCGAGCTGAACGTGTGCAGAACTCGGAGGTGTCGTACGTTCGGTGCTTGATCGGTCGGAACGAGAAGAAGTTCGACTACATCAACCACGTTGTCAAACGCTTCCGCTTTCAGTCTACGAGGGTACGTGGACACAGTCTCCCCCTCTCGTTGCTATGCATCTCCTAGATAGATCTTGCGTGAGCGTAGGAATTTTTTTGAAATTGCATGCTACATTTCCCAACAATCGGTTGGATTCGGGGGGGGCTATTTAAGGGGGGTCTTCTTCTCCAATGGTTCTTATCATTGAAGCTCGTGTTTTCCCTCCATTGTTGACCTTCTTTGAGCTTGCTATCTCTCAATCCCTCCAATGTTTCTTGCTTGTTTTTGAGGGAAACAAGAGAGCAGATCTAGATTCACATTTCCACCAATCCATCTCTCCTCTAACTGAGGGGAACCCCTTGGATCTAGATCTTGGAGTTCTTTGTATTCTCCTCTTTGTTCTTCCTCTCATAATCCTCCATACCTTTCGTTGTTGTGGTGGGATTTGAGAGAGAAGGACTTGGGCACTCCGTGTGCCCTTGCCATTGCGCTTGGTGCATAGGTTTGAGTTCTCCATGGTGATACGTGGAAGTGAAAGTTGAGACGCTTATTACTCTTGGGTGTTTGGGCACCCTAGAGCTTGTTCCTCTTGGGTGCTTTGGTGCCCTAGACAGTTGTCTTGTCAAAGCTCAATCATTGTGGTGTAAAACTTCGGACAAGCTTCGGGAGACTCTAATTAAGTTGTGAAGAGTCCCTCGAGCAGTTTGTATGGTTTCGGTGACCACCCCCAAGGGTTGCCAATTGTACGGGTTTGATGACCGCCCTCAAGGGTCCCTTAGTGGAATCATGACATCTTATATTGTGCGAGGATGTGACGAGATTACCGTGGCCCTAGTGGCATTTTGGGGATCATTGTGCCTCCAGACCGCTCCAAACGGAGATTAGCATCCGCAAGGGTGTGAACTGAGGGATACATCATCGTCTCCGCCTGATTCAGTTATCTCTTACCCGAGCCCTTTACTTATGCACTTTACTTTGTGATAACCATAGTGTTTGATGTTATATATCTTGTTATCACTTAGTTGTTTATCTTGCTTAGCATAAGTTGTTGGTGCACATAGGTGAGCCTAGTTGTTTTAGGTTTTGTGCTTGAAAAATTAAACGCTAGTTTTATTCTATGTTTGTTCGATCCTAAACCGTAATCATTTTAACGTGCCTTCACACCCCCCCCCCTCTCTCTCTCTCTAGGCGACATCCACGATCTTTCTACAACTCAAATATAGAAACTCTATGGTTAGTTCTAGGGCACATGGCAATTATAGCTAGATAAATGTAAAGTGTATGAAAAAATATGAACCATATCTACCTATATGCCAAGGTTCACCTATCCATATTGGTTCATTTTATTTTAGAACATCTTGGCGTTTATCATATTTTCAGTTACAGTCTTACGGACCATACTTTCGACCAACACGTTGCTCGTAGTGGCAGCTCGGGGGAACCCTAGCCCCACCGTCCGCCAACCCTCCCATCCAGCCCCTCTCCCTCACCGCCGTCGAGGGTCTCTGGCGGGTGGAGCTCGGGCAGTGCCGACACCATCGGTACCTTTCATGGGCGCGACTCCTCTCCCTTCCTGTCAGCGGCGCAGCTCCAATCTGGTGGGGGCGAGGCTCCGGTCTGGTGGCGACGGCGCTGCTCAATGATGGGTGTGTGGGGGGTGCTCTGCCCGGTGGTGTGCCTCGGCTTGCAGCGATGGCTTGGGCCGTCGATCCCTCCAATCTGATTTGGGTGGGTAGGCGGAGCTCGGCCCACAGCTACGGTCGGTCGTGTGCCTCGTCGGCTGATGCGAGCTGGGGCTTTGGTCGGCAGGCTTCATGCCATGGATGTTGGCAGGCATGTGGCGGTGGGCTGGATCGAGGCGGTGTGGGGGCCTGCTGCCGTGAAAATAATGGTGGCTGTCCTTGTGCTCTTTTCGCATCCTAAATGATTGGTCCTCCTCGATTTGGTTATCGACGTGTTCCAGAATTGCTGCCGGAGATCCTGCCCAAGATATCTGGATCGGATAGAATTCGGTCGTGCACTCCATATCAGCCTACGAGGTTCCATGACAGCGTGACGCGAAGCTCTATTGTTTGTTGACACCATGGGACATGCCGGCTTCTCGATTTCTATGGTGTAGACAGCTATATATGGAGAAGGGCATGGTGGCTGAGATCAGAGGATCAATTAGACGGACGGAGCCTTTGAGGCGATGGAGTTAGCCAGGTGTTTGGTAACTCTCAAGAGCAGCAGTGTCATGTGGGGCAGCAGCACTAGAAGAATTCATTTTGGGTGGTGCTCCTCGGGTGCCGAGCCGTGGCTTTCAGGGGGAAAACCTAAGGTCTGACCTTATGTGATTGTGCTTGGCAATTGCCTTGATGAAGGAATTGTTTTGAGAGCTCGGACTTCTCCGGGTGAGAACCTAAGATCTTGGATCAGGCAACGATGGTGCTTGTGCACTTTGCCTTCTTGGAGGGGTTGCTTTTGGAGACCTTTTATGTTTTCCGGGTGTTGTATTTGTTTGTGGTTTGTGTGCGGCTGCTAAGAGAAGTCGATCGCTGTGGTGGGACCTTTGTTTTTTTTACTCTTTTTTATTTATTTTTCTTGGTTGTGTGCATTCTGGATGTCGTTGCGACATCTTGTTGGTGTAGAGGCTGGGTGTGATTGGTATCTGCATGATATTAATGTATTTCCTTTTAAAAAAATCATTTTAATATGTCCCATGGCATTTTAACGACATGTGTCACATGGCATTTTTTAACAACTAGAAAATACCCCGTGCATTGCAGCGGGATGGTAGTGTAATAAATAATTTAAAAGAGAGGGGCAGACGGTAAGGATAAAAGGAGTAAGAAATAACAATAAGAAATGTTTTGCAGCAGAAGATGACTTGGATCTAATGTGTAACTCCGAAATAGAGTAGTGAGGATGACTCTCCTTGTGCATTGCTACGGTTACTTTATTAAAAAATACGTAACTAGTTGACAAAAATAACTAAATCTAATGAAAAGAAAGTATAAGCTTGAAAATCAATAAAAGAAAGTGTCTAAAAATAGTTTTTTTGAATTACAATTAAAAATGTCATTTCGAACAAAAATGTGAATGATGACTAACATGAATATATGATGTGGCAGCGTTACATGAATAGACTAATGCAAAATAATTGTAATTTATAAGTTAAATGCATGGCTCGCTTATGTGACAAATTTTGCATGGCTTACTGGGAGAGAAGACTTAAATGCGTTGCATAGTGGAATGTTGAAATGGACACTTTACATGTTGAAATAATTGGGATCAACTTCTTAACAATGTAAGATGTATCCCACGGCAGTTTGCTATGTTTTTTAACAATGTGTCCCCATGGAAAAAATATATCTTGTAGGAACATTTTTTTAGAGAACATGGCAATTGTATAGTATATACCACGGCATTTTCCTTTTTTATAGAGAACATGTGCCCATAGAAATTTTTGCCATCTTTTCTGAAAGAAACAAATTTTGTAATTGTGCTTGGGTGTCCATTATATTTCCGTTTTGCCAAAAGATACCATGTGTTCATTAGATAACAAGTTCCTAACTTTTTCATGCATTTTTTTGTCATACATAGCTTGGAATTTTAAGTAATTATATCATGGAACTTTTTCATCATTTGTATCATGGCATTTTTATTAATTAAGAAAATGGCATTTTTCATAGGTAATATGGCATTTTCATTAGACCATGGCATTTTTAGTAATTAGACAATGGCATTATTATCATTTGTAGCATCAAATTTTTGATTTAATTAGACCATGGAATTTTTATCATTTTTAGCAAGTAATTTTATTAATTAGACCATGTTATGTTTATCATAGGTACAATGCCATTTTTTTATAACACCATGACATTTTATTTAAATATATCATGTCATTTTTAATAGTTAGACCATGTAATTTTTATTATTTTTAGCATGGCATTTTTATTAATTAGACCATGTCATGTTTATCATAGGTAGCATGTCATTTTTTATAAGACCATGACATTTTATTTAAATATACCATGGCATTTTTAATAGTTAGACCATGACATTTTTATCATTTGTAGCATGTCATTTTTTTTAATTAGCACATGGCATTTTTATCATTTTTGTAGCATGACATTTTTTATTAATTAGACTATGGCATGTTTATCATAGGTAGCAGGTCATTTTTATTAGACCATGGTATTTTTATTTAAATAGACCATGGCATTTTTAATAATTATACCATTGCATTTTTATCATTTATAGCATAGCATTTTTTCTTTAATTAGACCATGGCTTTTTTATCATTTTGTAGCACTGCATTTTTATTAGACCATGGCAATTTTTATGAAATAGACCATTGCATTTTTATTAAATATACCATGGCATTGTTTGAAATAACACTTAAGAGAAAATGTTCTAGGAACCATGTCAATTTTATTGTAAACATGACATGGCATTTTTATGTACACAAAACATGGCGTATTTTTAGAGAAACTTTTTGTACTCTAGTTCTCATGGCAATTTTTTTGTATCTTGTACTTACTACCTCCGTCCTGGTTTAGTGGTCCCTAAGTATTTTGTGCCAAACTTTGATCATGGATTTAACTAAGAAAATAATAATGCATGTCACCAAAAATTATATCGTTGGATTCATATTTGAACATAATTTGCAATGATATTATTCTTTGTTACATGCATTAACATTTTGTTAGTTAAATCTAAAGTCAAAATTTAGCACAAAATGTGAAGGGGACCGATACATCGAGACGGAGGTTGTACTTTACATGACATTATACATAGAGAAACTTTTCGTACCTGCTATTTTTTTTGTGGTGCTTAAAGGCCATTTCAGCCAACATTTTTGTTCGCTCGATCAGCCCCTAGTGATCAAATTGCTTGCTGGGAGGCAACCCCCCAGGTGACGATCACCAGATATCGGTATCCTTTTTTTTTTATTTAGGACAATTCAGTACTTGAGGATGATCAGGGCAGTACTAAAAAAGACCTTTTAGCTTGGGAATTTCCATGACTATTCCAGCTGAGCACACATCGATACTTGATGAAAATAAAATTGTTGTGGAATCTAGCACACTCACTGCAATTTACTAGTACAGTATGTATCAATGAATCATAGAGTCCTAAAAGGGAACTTTAGGCTTGTTAATTTCCCTGATTCCAGCTGCACACGTCCGTCTAGCTAGGGTAACCTAGATCCTAGCGCTGTTTGCCAGTTGCCAAGCTTGCAACAGCCCTGATCGATATCGATGCATGCATGTAGATGACAAGTAGTACATATCAATCACCGTACTGTTATCCAGACGTACATCGATGGGACGCATGGATCCCTGCTTGCATATTGCATTTGAGCAGGAGGCGCCAAGAAAGAAAAAGCACACCATCATCCACGGACACATCCATACTTCTGCGCGGTCTCCGACACACATGATCAGATGAGCGGTCGGATCGGGTCGTGTGCTAACATCACATCGATATAAAAAGGAGAGAGGCCTACATACAATAGAAGGACTTGAAAGCCAAGAAGAGAAAGGCATCGGGAGAAAGGAAAGATGCATGGCAAGGTTTTGGGGGCGCTTTAAGCGCGCGCATCTGAGAGTTTCTTTCCAAAAGGGCAACCGTGCATATGCATACGGATCCATCCATCTGTGTTGATTGATTAAACGGTTAAAACGTACCGGAGTATGGCTTAAAGCAACTGTTTTGCTGCCATGATTGTCAACTTTCAGAAGACCCTTCCACACCCCATCATGGCCTAATCATGTAGTAGTATCTTTTTTTTTTCTTTTTTTCTTTTTTGCTTTGTTAATATCAATTGCTATATACATGCACGTGGGCAAACCCTAGCTACGTGTGGAGATTCATTTATCAGATGAGCATGAGATCACCAGATTCATTGATCAGATTTACATTGTTAAGCATTATACAGTGAAGCTATACTCTCTTGTTTTAATTTCATATTAAGGTTATCCCCTCAAGCTTAATGACAACAGTAGATGTACCAATGGTAGTCCTTAATTTACTCGTGCAATTGATGCTCGCTCTCAAGGGTAGCAATGCGTTCATGAGAGGTCACCACTAGGAGGAGGAGGAGGACGAGGACGAAGTGAAGACAAAGACACAACGCTGACCCTCAAGAGGAGCGAGTGAGAAGAGAATGGGAGTGACTAGGACTTAGTCGACTTAGAAATATGTATTTCTCGCCTTGTCGGTCAATGGTATAGTCATGAAGTCAAGATTTCCTCATCTCATTTGCACTTCACAAATAGTGAAGCCGGATCAGAGAATTCTCACCAACGACTTACAAATAATCGATACAAAAATAAACCCGACATACATGTGTACACTTTGCTCACCGAGATGCCACCTTGTCGTAACGGAACTTGTTTTGAACATAATAAACGACGCGCATTTGGTGAACATGGTTCCACGCGCATCCTTTATGAATATTAAATTCAAAAAAATACTAGAAAAAACAAAAAATCTGAATTTTATTTTTGTAATATACATAGTCAATTGGTATGCTCGCGTATGAAGTTTCACAACGAAATGGCATTACCAGTATTCTAGGCAAAAATGACAAAATCAAAGCTATATTATGAAACACCGTTGGATGAGTAGTAAGGCATTGATCAAATTTTCTTCACTAAGAATACCACGGGTGTCATTTCTTCACGAAAGTTCATACGTGAGTACAACGGTTGACCAAGTATGATACCCCAAAATTCCAGATTTTTTTAATTTTTCTAGTATTTTTTCAAATTTACTATTGATGCGGGTGCACATGGAACCATGTTCACCTTTTTATTTTTGCATAATAAATCCTTAATTACTGTCCTGCTTGTGCTAAAACTGTTATTGTTCATCCCATGCCTCTTTATAAAACGATCACATATTTGATATTGTTAACCTTAAATCTTTTTGAAAATGCTATAATATATATTACAAAGTTAGAAAGGCATCGCATGCATGTGACTGACAACATGCATGCATAGACATGGAAGTACGAAAACGTACACGGATATGGCGTACTATATGTTTTTTTTCGGGGATGGCGTAATATATGTAAAAAATAATGCACCAGGAGAGTCTTCCATGCATGGATAACCCAAAGAAACACATGCACACGGTACCAACGATTGATCCTTTTCGCTTTAATGGCAGAACATTTTTGGTGTTCCCCATGGGCGCTGCTGCTGCTGCATCCAGCACGTTAACAAGCCTGCATGCAATGCAAGATCGGTATCTAAGTATCGATTATTTAGGAAGTTAAGAAATGGTTGTGCCCATGCCTATTGCTATCACAAAAAGGGTCGAGGAGCTTTGTTCTTGTGTTCCTCTAAAGGTGATTGAGAACAAGACAAGAAGGGAATATTTGCTTTTCTTGCAAATGCTACGACCACACCTCTTATGTACACGATGTGTAAATAGGATTTTTTTTCTCTCTCTAGATTTCGAAACCACTATCTCCTTAACCGTATGTGCTAATTCTCGACTGAAGATTACAATGTGCTATACAAATTTACAATGCAGAGTTATGAGGTTGTTCCCTCTCCGCGGTCAAAGTTTCTCCCATCCGTGCTCTTGGTGAGGTGTCCCTAGTGTTGCTATGTATGAAACCTTTTCAAAATTGTGTGTTTTCATACAGAGGTGAGGGCAGGGTTGGACTAGGGGCCGGGTCTGCTAAACTGTACCGTAGCTACAGGAAGCTGGGCATTGCTACCGATGCGCATGCGGACAATCTCTATGCCCAGAGCCACGGCCTGGCGTGCCCAGGGTTTATCTTCGCCCTGTTTTTATACATGTGTGGGCCGATCATGTTGGATCAGATCTACTTAAAGATGGTGTCGTGTTTTCTCACACAACGAGGATGTTTTTGGTAGTGTCGTGGGGCAATTCTCTTCTGGTTACGGACGGGTGCCCTTTTGGTTAGTGGGTGCCTCAATGGCACGTGAGTTGGTTACCTTCGCCCTCTTGTCGGCAATGCGTGGGTTCAAGTCCTAACCTAGACGCGGGTTCATCTGGTTTTGTGGGTTTCAGCTTGATTTCCATAAACGAACTGGTCAATTCTATGTCCAATTAATAAATAGGCAGAGCTCATGTTCTTTTGGCTCAAAACACCGTTTCGACACATGCATAATTTTTACGGGGTGTCGCATGCATGTTAACTTGAGAAGCATGGATTTGTTGAATCCTGATCAACTGCGTAATATCACATTGCATACACAATGGCCGACACATCCCACCTAGGTAATATCATGCCATTTCGATCTCGTCGGTTCTTCTTCACGACCGCAACTATGAGCTACACAAATATTAGAGGTGTATGTGGTGAACTTGGCTGCGTGCGTGTAGCAAATAGGGCCTTTTGGGGCGCGAGGACCGCGATGGAAAAAGCATGGGTCCCACGGGTGTCGCCTCGTTCGCTTTGTTAGCTTTGCCATCTAGCCGGTGACAGCCTCGATCGATCACGTTCCCATGTTGTCCGCCTTTTTTCCTCTTCTCCTCTCTCTTGCACACACACCTGCGTGCAGGAGGTGGCCAGCCCAGGCCGTCTACTCGAAGCTTTTTTCCGTGTGCAGGTGACATGGACACGCGCGGGCCCATGCATGCCGGTGCCCGGCCATGCAGAGATATATCTGCAGGTGGTGTCACCTCCATGCAACATGTACAATTGTACGTACATATGCATACGTGACCGTGTACCTACTCATGTACACGGTACACCAAAGGACACATATGTTAAAATATGCTCGTCTTCATGTACTATGGTAACTTGACGTTGTCGCTTGTCTTGTATAGTAGAGTGTAGCTATGGAAGAAAATGGATGCATGGTCCATGGCGCACGCTGGCGAGAGAGGGAGGGAGACCAGGAAGGACGGGCCAATATCTAAGCATGCAAGCCAGTGCAGGCTTTCCGCTCAATTATATGGTCGATCCATGGACCGAGCACTGTCGTCGTAGGACAGGAACCCTGCACGCTCAACGAACCCCTCTGCCCTACGACTGGGATTTAAGAGACACGCGTGGAGTGCGTTTTTTACCTTTTTGTAAGTAAACAGTTCAACTATATATGTTGATTTATATACTAGAAAAAGTACATTATTGTAAAAAAAATGATAGACAAAGCACATCGGCTCAGTCGAGTTAATTGAAACAGAAATGAACGGGATGGAGATACGTTATGAAAAGAGAGTTCTATGAAGGTTCTTGCAGGTTGTTACCAATCTCTAACTTCACCTTCTGGTGTCACTGTTTCGTCATGACTCATGTAAACAAACCATAGATGACCAAATTAACCTGCATAAGGTAACTAACATCAAAGGTTTTGAGTACCACAACAGGTGAGAACCTATGGCGTTGAGCGCATTTTGCGCGTTTTTGGCGGTAACATTGTACGAAAAACACTTCAGTGTGGCCGGCAAATCGTACCTCAGCTCGTATGGCCTTACTACCTGACTCCCCTTCCACTGTCGTCTAGGGTATCAAAAGCCATCATCAAGTAGGAGGAATTTTCAGTAGGATGGCACTAATGAAGCCACCAAAGTGAGTTATAAGGTTAACCAGAATCTTGAGTGCTGCCCCTGTCACCTCGGAGGCTTGGCATCTCAAGCCTGCAAAAATTATGGATGCCTTGGTTCGCTTGGGCTGGCCAGAAAAGGTGTGGATTGGCACCATAAACCAATGAAACAACAAGGATATGGGCCTCTTCCACACGACCACTGTCATCATTATTGGAGACGGGAAAAAGGTGAGCTTCTAGGAATTCCCTTATATGTTGATGGGATAAGGTCGACAGACACGGCCCCTCTCATCTTCGATAAGTCAAAATCCAAGAAATGGTTAGTAAGAGAGCTTCGTAGGATAGCATCTAGTTTGACGTCGTCATCGATATGTAGTATGGCTTCACTCTTGAGTGTATCTTGCAATTGTATGACCTTGAGACAAGGCTCATGGACTATCATCTCTCATCCCCGGTGAGCCAGATAAGTTTCGGTGGAAGTTCACCATCTAGGGCGAGTATTCTTCCTCCTTGGCCTACAAGGTGCAACTTCTTGGCATGAGCTCCACCAACATGAGTCTCACCATTTAGAAGTCATGGCGTCCCCTAAGTGCATGTTATTTGCATGGCATGTCATCCACAATCTGTTTGGACAACATATAGGTTGTAGAAGTGGGGTTGGCCCAGTTGCGGATTTTGTAAGCTTTGCAATTCCAAGCCTAAGACCACGGCATATCTTCTTCACAAATGAAGATCTTCTCGTTGCATCTGGGTGGTTATTGTATCTTGGTTGGGCCTCCACGACTTTCACCCCAATTCATGCAGCGAAGATGCTTTCATTGCTTTCACCCCAATTCATGGAGTGAAGATGCTTTTATTGCCACGTTGTGGATGAATGCGATCACAACTCCGAGTCTTATGAGAAAACTCTATTGCCTCCTTGTTATGCTCGTCTAATGGGAGCTTTGGAACGACAGGATTAGATTGGTAAAAAAATATGTTGGATATCACTCGCACGCGCACGTTCCCATCCGGCGCCCGCTGCCGCATTCATGCCGCTGCACATTGAAGACGGCTTGGGGCAGACGGGACCTCTCACGGCCGCCGCAAATTGAAGCGGCACGCCAACCGAGGGTGCCGTCTGCCACGTGTTCAATGTCAGAGACGCGTTACTGTATGGGACAGGACAGATATCTGTTGGGGAACGTAGTAATTTTAAAAAAATTCCTACACACACGCAAGATCATGGTGATGCATAGCAACGAGAGGGGAGAGTGTCGTCCACGTACCCTCGTAGACCGTAAGCGGAAGCGTTATGACAACGCGGTTGATGTAGTCGTACGTCTTCACGATCGACCGATCCTAGTACCGAACGTACGGCACCTCCGCGATCTGCACACGTTCAGCTCGGTGACGTCCCAAGAACTCACGATCCAGTAGAGCTTCGAGGGAGAGTTCCGTCAGCACGACGGCGTGATGACGGTGATGATGAAGTTACCGACGCAGGGCTTCGCCTAAGCACCGCTACGATATGACCGAGGTGGAATATGGTGAGGGGGGCACCGCACACGGCTTGGAACAATCAACTTGTGTGTCTATGGGGTGCCCCCCTCCCCGGTATATAAAGGAGTGGAGGAGGGGGAGGGGCCGGCCTCCTAGGTGCGCCCCAAGGGGAGTCCTACTCCCACCGGGAGTAGGATTCCACCCCTTCCAAGAGTAGGAGTAGGAGGGAAGGAAGGAGGAGAGAGGGGGAAGGAAAAAGGGGGCGCCCCCCCCCCCTTCCTTGTCCAATTCGGACTAGAGGGGGAGGGGGCGCGGCCTGCCCTGGCCGCCCCTCCTCTTCTCCACCAAGGCCCATGAGGCCCATTATGCTCCCCGGGGGGTTCCGGTAACCCCCCGGTACTCCGGTATTTGTCCGAACTTACCCGGAACCCTTCCGAAGTCCAAACATAGTCATCCAATATATCGATCTTTATGTCTCGACCATTTTGAGACTCCTTATCATGTCGGTGATCATATCCGGGACTTCGAACTACCTTCGGTTTATCAAAACACATAAACTCATATTACCGATCGTCACCGAACGTTAAGCGTGCGGACCCTACGGGTTCGAGAACTATGTAGACATGACCGAGACATGTCTCCGGTCAATAACCAATAGCGGAACCTGGATGCTCATATTGGTTCCTACATATTCTACGAAGATCTTTATCGGTCAAACCGCATAACAACATACGTTGCTCCCTTTGTCATCGGTATGTTACTTGCCCGAGATTCGATCGTCGGTATCTCAATACCTAGTTCAATCTCGTTACCGGCAAGTCTCTTTACTCGTTCCGTAATACATCATCCCGCAACTAACTCATTAGTTGCAATTCTTGCAAGGCTTATAGTGATGTGCATTACCGAGAGGGCCCAGAGATACCTCTCCGACAATCGGAGTGACAAATCCTAATCTTGATCTATGACACCTGTAGAGCACCTTTATAATCACCCAGTTACGTTGTGACGTTTGGTAGCACACAAATTGTTCCTCCGGTATTCGGGAGTTGCATAATCTCATAGTCTGAGGAACATGTATAAGTCATGAAGAAATCAGTAGCAATGAAACTGTAACGATCATAATGCTAAGCTAACGAATGGGTCTTGTCCATCACATCATTCTCCTAATGATGTGATCCCGTTCATCAAATGACAACACATGTCTATGGTTAGGAAACATAACCATCTTTGATAAACGAACTAGTCAAGTAGAGGCATACTAGGGACACTTTGTTTTGTCTATGTATTCACACATGTACTAAGTTTCCGGTTAATACATTTCTAGCATGAATAATAAACATTTATCATGAAATAAGGAAATAAATAATAACTTTATTATTGCCTCTAGGGCATATTTCCTTCAATATCTACCACGCCCATTCAATGGCCCGTCCGTCCGCATGCCAACATTAAGCAGGCTCGCCAGCCGAGAAACCCACTCTGGCGGCATGCATTGACACACCCGGATGCATGGCCTCACTGGAATCCGCTATATAAAAGCGGCCACACACGGCTAACTCCACGCCACAACACAAGCCCGCTCCCCATCCTCCTCCCTTGCAGTGCATCCGCCATGACTGCAGGCGGCGAAACTCTGTGTGAGAGCCTTTTCACTGAGATGAAGCATGCGGTGGCTGCCCTTGCTGCCGCCTGGCAGAGCTGCTGTGCCAGCCGGCCAGCTCGCCCGGGGTCTCCGACGACGAGTACGACACCACGATGGAGACGGACTCCGACGACACATCCCCGACTCCCGCACCTCCTATGCACACCGGCTTCACCATGGAGAAGGTACAGACGCACTACAACGCCGCCATGGCGGAGGTGCAGCCTGCGTCGGCGCCTATGTCAGTGTTCCCGCAAGCGCAGGAGGAACAACGGTACAGCCTGTTCCTCCTGGAGCAGCACCGGCTGGCAGAAGGCCAGATCTATGGCGAGCGTGCGAGCAAGGAGGCCGTGGGGGCCATGGCCGCCGAACCCCAACTTCGTCGTGGAACAGCGTGTCATCTACGATGCTGTCCGCGCTCAAGTCGTCGCTCGCCGGGAAGCGGCGGCAGCCGAGGCGCAGCTCCAGGCAATCACAGAGGAGAACAACGCCAGTTGCGCCTCCTACGCACCGCCGACAAACCATCCGGCGGCCCGGTAGGACGACGACGATGCGGGCACCACCATTTCCACCGTGGACCTCACGTCCACCAGCGACGGACAAGGCACGGACTCCTCCGAGGATGAGTAGGGCACGGGAGGAGACAGGGCCTTGTGTCCCATGTAGGCCAGTTTGTCTCTCGTGTTCTACTTTTCCTCGCTGGAGACCGCAGCTTCACTTCATCAATCTTATAGCCGGTGGTCATGAAGACGGCGGATGGAGGACGAGAAGGGCTTGGATGATGGGTTCCGCTGTCGTAGGATAGGTTTAGGGTCGGGTCATTTTTTTTCTGGGTTCGAAATCTAATGAAAATATAACATGTTTGGATGAAATCCGTCATGTTTGTATGAAATCCAGCCGTCTTTGCATAATTTCTTGAAAAGGTGTTTGAAATATATGCGGCTACGGTTGGATGGCGGCCTCCCGTATCCGTGTCTGCACTCTGGTCCCTCCCTCTTTGCGGACGGATGTGGGAGAAAATTTGCGAGTTGCCGTTGGAGATGCCCTTATACTCTTAAATTGATGACCTAAATTTCCATGCAAGACTTACAATCCAGTCTGGGGGGAGGAGGGAGTACTCTGTTTCACTCTACTTATTTCATGAAATAGGGAAGTCTTTCTGCCTCCTGTTAAAGGGGATGTGGGGGTGACCTGTGAGTCTGTGACCAACCTATACGAGCTATACAAGGACCACTGAATGAGGAAATTAAAGATTTTCTGACCTAGTTTAGCTAGTGTGACGTACGCACGTGTTGTAACAACACCGACGTCAGAACGACTCAGGCATGCAGTTCCTTCTTTACAGAACAACAATCAGAACACCGGTCCAAACATAATCAGGACGACGACGCCCTAGGAGGATCGAGCTACACTTGTAGTACTTTTTTTGCGGGTGTACACTTGTACAGTAGTACTCATCACTACATCAGGCATGTACGTACTTACTACCTACAGTGCAACATCATGAAGTGCCTGTTTAATTGGTTGCGATCTGCTGTCCAATGATCCATCATTGCCCTAGCTAGATATAGCTCCATCGATCTTGCCAGACTACACACATGCAGTGCAAAGACTGGCTATCCAATGCACATACGGAAGCGAAATACAGTAGTGAGGCACATGCTGTGCATGCATGCATGCACGCGGGATTCGATCATCATTATTGCACAGCATGCATGGTCGAACGCGTACGGTAGGTCTCAGCGAGACCGTTTCGATCGCGGCCATGGCATGCCCAGCTGCTTGTGCTTGTCGACATTTGAGTAGTGATAGGTAACTGGTGACTGCTTCATGACTTCGTCCGTGAGTGCGTACTTGGCCAAGCCAGTCAACGATGAATCATCGACCTGCGTACGTAGTTTAGGACGGCACGCTCAAGACTAATCCACACCAGCTTCAGCCCAGTCTCAGCAGTATGGACACCACAACTGACACACTCACTCTCGAGCCTCGAGTTTCTCAAGTTGTGCCGAGAAGTTTGTGGGTGTTGCAGTTGATTGTTCAAGATTAATTAGGTTTTCTGGTAGACAGGTGCACCATTTACGGCACCGGCGGAGCTACAACAAGGCCGAATGGAACAGACCTGATGACCACTCCATGTCCAAAATATTGAAGAGTATAGATTAACACTCGGCCTTTTTAGAGAGAAAACTATGTGTTTCCCTTTCGCTTGGCCCGCCCAATTGGTTTTCTGTAGCTCCGTACAAGTCCAATCCTAAAAGATGTGACTAGATCTCATATGAGGATTAGCTGGCCTAAAAATATCTAGATAAGAATTAGCAAAGTCTCATCTTTCTTTAACACCATTTGATTTCACGGAAAGATCCGTGCAGATGTTTTTATTTTATTTTTTGTTTGATCAATCAAATGGTACAAATGTTGAAAGAAACAATATCAGCCTTATCTCACCGTTTAATTTTCGGACGTGGCTAGCGAGCGCCCAGGCGCTTGTTCGCGAGATCCAACGCTCTTACTATATATGAAAAATGCAACCGGTCCGTCCATATACTCTTCCAAAAAAGGAAACATCCTGGTCCCCGCCACTACCTTTCCCATGACCACGTGACCATGCTACATTAACAAAGAAATCAGCCCAGATCTTGTCTCCGCGTGCATTTATTTGGGGCTTAAAACATGTTAAAAGCTGTAACTTTTGATTCAAGCGTTAAAATCCAGTTCCGTTTTCACCGTTGGGTTTCTCACGACGAGTTCTTCAAAACTAGATCCCATTTGAGTAGGTTTCATCAAACTTTTTTTAAGGCAATTTTGAGTGCGATTGAGGCAATATAGTGCTATAGGAAGCAACTCTTCCTTTTGGCCTAGTAGGACTGCCAATAAGTTGGTTTGCATAAAAATAAGAAAAATCAAACAAAACACAAGGCACCTTTAGTGCTACATACAAAGAAACTTCACTGCACTATGTGTATCTGTGAATTTTGCTAACACTATCCCGACTTGTTTAGTATGGTTGCTCAATTGTCTTTTGTTGATTGTCAGTTGTCTATGTTGATATTCGGTTTCCTATAAGTACTATATATTGCCTACCATTGATGCCAATTGCCTGCTATTGGTAATTAGTTGCCTACTATTGCTGCTCATTTGCTTAACTTTATAAAATAGTTGCCTAGAATATTTTGAAGTTTTTTATCATTGTTTTTCTAAGTTGCCTACAAACACTCTGAAGTTGCCTAGATTCACCACCAAGTTGCCTACCATAACTAGCAATAACAGACACAAGAGCATTAACGGCAGACGACTTCATAGTGTTATAGGCAATTTAGATACAACGACATGGGAGCATGAACAATAGAAACCTTAGAAGTACCGGTAAATAAGTTAGAAGAATGTTAGACAAAATTAATTAGGACACAAAATGTAGTGAAGTTGTCTATTTTTAGCACTATAAAAGATGCTTCTAGTAGAAGGAAAGTTGGTTACGAAGGTGATGTGATGTTATATGCCGCTGTTTCAAAGTTGTTCTCTATTACTACTTAGTTGCTTACTATTGCTAATTAATTATTTTTAATGGAGTGAAGTTGCTTATGGTTAGCACTAAAGTTGCCCCATCTAGCATCAAAGTTGCTTTTGAAATAAAATCAAAACATATCTAGGTGGGGTTTTATTTTGAAGAGCTCGTCGCGACCTGGCTAGCCAACACGCGTGCACTCAATAGCGTTGGCGGGCAGACTCCCCCAGAAAAGGAAAGCACAAGGATCTCACACCATCCATCCCACATAATTTAGAAAATTGGAATCATGATAGACGACTTAGATCCCACAAAAACTTTTCGACATTGTAGTCAACTTAGGTCCCTTGATGGACAACCTCCATAGTATCGTAGGCAATTGAGGATCATTCGTAGGTAACTTCGTAGCGATGTAGGAAGACTTGGTTTGTGAGGTAGACAACTTAAAAGCCATGTTATGTAACTTCTGCTCTATGGTAAACAACTTTAACGGTGTGGTAGGCAATTGAACTATTTACAACTTATTTTTTGATATGCAACTTAGCAACCATGTTAACTACCTATTACACTACTGCATACAACTAATTAGGAGGCCACTAGGCGAATTCAGTTATACACAGGGTGCAATTCATCTAGCATCAGAGTGGCTCATGTTTAGCACTAAAGTTGCCTCATCTAGCATCAAAGTTGCTTTTGAAAAAAAAATCATCAAAACATATTCATATGAGATCTAGTTTTGAAGAGCTCGTCACGAGGAACCCAATGGTGAAAACAGATAATAATTCCGACACGTGGTTTAAAAGTTATAGCTTTTTGAATTTTCTAACACTGGAATTAGTACATGCTACGTCATTGCTGGGTTCAGACGGTTGATCAGATGAGGTGGAGAAAAATCAACGTAGTGTACCTGAGGAATCTTTTCATATATAGAATTAATGGGTGGGTGAGCAGTTTTCTAAATCTGGAACTAATTTGTCCCATCTTACAATCCATGCGCGTGCGCTCGCGACGACATAATAGCGCAGGTGTATTTTTAAGCATTTGGGTTAATTTTCAGGCCAATTTAGACTATTTACGTTTTTGATCGAACTGTGATAGGCCCTCGCTTTTGAGGCCATATGCTATCAGCCACCATTTCTGTTGTTGGTAGGAACTCCTCTATTATGAGCCCACAAGGTTGCTACCTAGCTCAGCCCAATAATTTATTCAAAACTTTATTCTAAAAAAATTCATTGCCTGGATTTTAACAAAAGGAACAAATTTTGGTAAATATAACAAAGTTACAAAAATAAGTTCTCATGCCTCAACAAAATGGTAATCCTGGCTGTCATTGACAATGTCATACCAACTTAGGTAGGGGAACGCCGACAGCGGCGCGTCGGCGGATCTATCTGGCGGTGATAGTGGTCCTTGTAACTCAATGTGATTTTGGTTATGTTTGAGGTGCTTTATACATCTGACGAACTTTATAGTAGACCTGGATCCATTTTCACACAAAAAAGTGGGAGCTGAGCTCCAACTAAGAAAGAGAAAGGGAAACTGAAGATATGTTTGGTAGATTGCATCAAGTCCAACCAGGCTCTAGCGGGCTAAGTTAAGCTATTAGGCTGGGCATTTTTTAATATAAAGTTGTAAGAGGATGGACATCTAAGTAAGCCCAACCAAATTTTTTATACACATTGTACATTTTGTGTATACATATAAAATAATTTTTGTACACGTGAACATTTTCCAAATGCATGATTAACATTATTTCAAATATGTTTTGATGTCTGTTTTTTCATACGCATTGTACATTTTTGTTATACACAAAACATTTTTATACTTGTTTAAAAAATTCAAATGGATGATTATCAATTTTTCAAATACGTGTTTTCAACATTTTTTCAATCATGTAATAAATAATTTTACCCATTGAAATATATATATTTTATGATACAAAAAATTATAAACTATGCTTTTTTAGATTGTATAAACATTTTTTGAAAAATGTCATGAAGATAGTTTTCAAACTCATGAATTTTTTTTAATGCAATGTGCATTTTTTTACTGGTAATATAACGTTTGTTTAATCAAAGGCATCTTGTACATTTCAGATTTATTTATAAATGTGATTTACATTTTTATGAAATGCTTGAACATTTTTTAAACATCACAAATCTGTTTTTGTAATGCTATCAGCAGTTTTAAAACAATTAAACTGCAAAACTTTACACTGTGTTAATTTTTTTCAAATTCAAAGAGGGCATTTTTCAGAAGTTAAGTACATTATTATTTTTAATTTATTTACTTATATTTTTACGGAAATATAATAAAAACAAACTTAAAAAAATAACAAAAACTATACATGCAGCGGCCACTTAGGACGTGTTTGGTTGCCTACATTAGGTCGAACCAGGCCCGAGCGGGAAGAATCCGGCATGTTTGGTTGCCCGCATACACTGTTGGGCCTGTCGCACAAATTTTAAAGCACCTCTGGCCCTGTCTCGCTGGGAACACTCTGATCCGCAGTTTCTAGCGAGTCAGGCCGAGCTAAGCCACAGTGAGCGCACATGGGTGGGCCTCTTGCACGAGAGGAGAGTGGAGGGATGCCAGCTGTGTAGGTGCTTCTTCTTCTACCTCCATTAACCTCCTCCCTAATCTCCTTTTTTTCTTCCTTCTCCCCTCTAATATACACAACGGTGCTTCGAGTCGAGATAAGCTCTACACGAAAAAGATGCACATTGATGCTACGGTTCCATTTTTGCGATCGGTTCATAGTTTCGTCGACCGTAAATGCTCAATTTTGTGCTCACGTTTGGAGCTATTTTGGACGAATTTTACCAAATTCGTCGCGCATGATCGACCGTTTAAAATTTTCTTTAACCAGTAGCCTAATCTCGTAGTTCCACACGACATTCATGTTGCAAGTTTTCTGTTTCGACGATTGTTCATTTTGGCCTTCTCTCCTCGATCCGCCGTGATGCACACACTGTATTTCTTCTACTCTGATCTCCGCTTTAGAGCCCTCCTATTCATCCCTCTTGACCTTCTTGCCCGCGTCCTACTACACTGGAGTCGTTTTCTGCGTCGTTCATCTCGGCCTCCTATCTCTCGTCCTAGTGCACTAACGTTGCCATGGCGCGCACTACATTTCTTCTCCTCTGTCATTTGTCTTCGTGCGGACTTTCTCTGCGACGATGAGGATAGCAACTAGTTCGCCACGCCCCGATGGGGTCGCTCGCGCACGACTCCGTGCTCATCGTGTCGGACGTGGGGCCATGGCTACCGTCCACCGCAGTCGCCATGGTTTGACAAGCACTGCATTCCTCCTCCCCCGTCTTGCATCAGCGCTCCTCCTTACGGACTTTCTTCGCGGCGGCAACGTTAGCAACAAGTTCGTCGCGGTGCCGGCAAGAACGCTCGCCCGAGACTCCGTGCTCATCATATTGGATGTGGAGCCGCGGTCACTATCCACCACAGTCACGAGGCACATTGTGTGTGTTAATTGTAAGTGTTAGCTCTTAATCATATCTTGCGTATAAAACCAAACATCGTATAGTTGCGTGAGCCGAGCCAATGCAGGCAACCAAATGATATGCAAAATCCGCTCCCCTAATGCGAGAGGCCTAGATGCGGGCAAGCAAACAATGTGCAGATGTTGATTTTTTGCCGATTTCCCTTCAACCAAGCTCCGTTGAGCCAGGCTGAGCTAGCCAGGCCTGGCTCACAAGGCTACCAAACACGTCCTTAGATACTCTCGAGGCGACATGGACATGTGTCTAGCTGCAGATGAAAACTGATTTGTGACAGTGGTCAAGAGCATAGATTGCTTTTCTTTTCCGTTTCCATTGTTTCATTACTTTTTTATCCCTTTTGTTTTGCTTTTTAGTTTTCAATTTCCTTTTGGCCCTGCTTATTTACTTACTTATTTATTTTATTTCTTCTTTTTAATTTTTTCATGCTCTAATTTTTATGTTTCTTTTTTTAGTTTCTGGTTTCTTTTGAAAAACATGAACTACGTGATGTGTCTATTTAAATACACAATATGGGGTACATTTTATATATATATTGAACATTTTTTAAATTCCTTTTTTTTCAAAATCACGAACGTCTTTCGTACATGTGGATGTATATTTCAAATCCATGGTTTTTAGAAATTAACGAACAATTTTCTTTTCAAATTCAGACTTATTTTTTGAGTTGACGGACAGTTTTAAAGTTCGTAAACATTTTTTTCAAATTGAAAAAGGTTTCAATCTCATTTTATGAATTCACGAACATTTTTAAAGTTCATGTATTATTTTTTTCGTGACCATATTATCATGATTTTTTCAAATTCGCAAGCTTTGTTCAAAGGTGTGAAATTTTCTGCAAATATGCAATGTGTTTGCGAACATTTTTTTTAAATTTCTCGATATATTTATCATATATGCGAACGTTTTCCAAATTCACAAACATATTTTGAACCTCCAGAAGTTTGGTTCTAATTTGCAAGCTGTTGTCAAATCCCCAGATATTCTTTTCAAATTTGCAAACATTTTCTGAGTTTACAATTTTTTTAACTTGATAACATTTTTCTAAAATTCGTGAACAATATTTTAATTTTTAAACATTTTCAACTTTCAAAAGTTTTTAATTTCTCATACAATTCAAATTCAATAACATTTTTTAATGCGATAACCTTTTTCTTATTCCCGAACATTGTTTTCATTCAAGAATGTTTTTTAAATTCCCGAACTTTTTCGAGTTTGTGAACATTTTTCAAATGCATGATCATTTGTTTAGTTTGTGAAAATGTTTTTGAATTCATAATTTTTTGCATTTGGCAAAAGTTTTGTCAAATTCATGGATTGTTGAATTGTATCGTACTCTATTGTTTTTTAGACACACCGTATCATACTTTAGTAAAACACACTTGCTAGTCCTTTTTCCTCGTTCGCGACCTGGTTCCTGGGAGCGTTTGTTCGGAATTTGTTGGGTCTGCTTAATTGTAACATTAGTGAGCGACCCGGTAGCTAGCCCTCGGGCTATACGAACGAGTGTTGGGAAAAACAAAAACAAATACTCGCATAAGCGGTTCAAAAGGAGGCGATCTAGTGTTTGTGTTTCTGTGTTTTTAATCCAAAAACTGCACGCAGAAAGAAATCTAACCGGCGACCTCACGTCTCAGTTGCGATGGCTCCGCTCAACCCTTGCCAATAACTTCGTTTTAGCCTTCTATTTCATTTTCTGGACGTTCGTCAAAGCCCCGGTTTTGGGAAGCTTCCAGAAGCTTCCCAAGCCGTTTTTCCTGATTTGCGATCAGTTTTCAGGGTATTCGGTTTTTTGTTTTTCTCTTTTCTTTCCTTTTCTTTTTCTTATTTTTCTTTTTTAAATGATGATTTGAAAAAGCATGTTTTTCCTAAAATTGATGATATTTTTGCGATTAATCTTTACAAAACTTGAAGAACTTTTTTTAAAATTCGAAGAACTTTTTGTGAAATTGGATGAACCTTTTCCAAATTTGATGAACTTTTTTCCAAATTTGTGATTTTTTTTTTAAATTTGATGAAATTTTTTCAAATTACACAAACTTTTTCTAGAAAATCGGTTAACTTTTTTCAGAATCGATGAGCTTTTTCCAAATTTGATGACTTTTTTCAAGATTGATAAACTTTTTTC
The DNA here is from genome assembly GCF_018294505.1 of Triticum aestivum. Classification (NCBI taxonomy): domain Eukaryota; kingdom Viridiplantae; phylum Streptophyta; class Magnoliopsida; order Poales; family Poaceae; genus Triticum; species Triticum aestivum. Next base: position 38,998,568 of record NC_057802.1, read on the forward strand.
CAAATCTATCAATTTTTTCAAATTTGTAGAACCAATTTTCAAATTCAATGAACTTTTGTTTTTAAATTCATGAACTTTTTTTCAAGTTCGATGAACTTTGTTTCAAATTCTCTGAACGTTTTTTCAAATTCTTGATTTTTTTGGAAATCCATGAACGTTTTTGAATCACAAACTCTTTTTTTTAATCTTCCTTTTTTTCATATTTAATCAACGGTTGACTGACTATTGACTGGTGAACTATCAAAAGCGACCCATAAAATTCGATCAAGCGGTTCCATACATGGGCCGGCTCAGGAGCGATGGCGCATGGGCGCCAGCTTAGGGAACTGGCGCCTGAAGCGCCAATTAGGAGCTCCCTCAAAAGGAAGCGTGAGTGAGAAGCCGAGAACTGCTAAGGTGGGCCAGGCTGGGCAACGTAATGGTATCGGATACTATGAGCGATACATATAACCACCCATATCACCACCCCAATTACAGGTGTTTATGGTTCCTTTTATGAAGCTTCTCAAGAATCTGACCATTTTTTTTTCCTTTTTGGTGTTTTCTACATCATTTCTAGTTGAGTTTTCTCTGGTATTTTCTTGATCAATTTTTTTGCCTAAAAGAAAATCAAAATTCATGAGCTTTTTCAAATTCTATCAATTTTCGTATTCACATACTCTCTCCATCCTATAATGTAAGATGTTATTACAACCTACACATGAGTACATTGGTTGAATAATTATGATGGAATGGAGCGAGTAATTGGTTTTTTAAATTTGATGTTCTTTTTTTCAAATTCATGATTTTTTAAATTGTATGACTTCTTATAAATTATGCAACAACTTTTCAACTTTTTCCCAATTTCATAAATTTTTCAAATTTCTAGAAACATTTTTCACGTTTTCGAATTATGTGAACTTTTTTCAAACTAATTATCATTTTTCAAATTTACAAGTATTTCTTTCAATTTTCACAAACTTTTCTAAAAAAATCCGTGAGCTTTTCTCAAATTTCATAATTTTTTGTCAAATTCATGAACATTTTTTTGATTAGTGATTTTGCTTAGATATGTGAACATTTTCCTCAAACTTACAAATATTTTTTCAAATACGGAAACTTTTTACAGTGATAAGAAAATTGTACCTCAGCAAAATCAGCGTAGCGTGCCTCGGCAAAAAGAAGGCCTAGGGTTCCTCTGCCTGTTGTCGGCCGTCGCCGCTAGTTCGTCTCGTCTCTAGTGGCCTTAGAGTTATGTGCCGCGATGGATCCTGGTCTTTGTCGACAGGAGGGCTCCGTTTTTACATGTTTCTTCGAGTTTTGGTAGTGTTTGTGTCCTGCTCAGAAAAACGAGATGACAGGGTGTGACGCCCCCGACTTAATCATGCACTAATCATACACACAAATGCGCATGATCAAGATCAGGGACTAACCGGAAGATATCACAACACAATTCTAGACACAAATAAATAATACAATCTTTATATTACAAGCTAGGGCCTCGAGGGCTCGAATACATAAGCTAGAATACACAAGAGTCAGCGGAAGCAACAATATCTGAGTATAGACATAAGTAAACAAGTCTGCCTTAAGAAGGCTAGCACAAACAATGCTAACTGGATCGAAAAGGCGCAGGCCTTCTGCCTGGGAGCCTCCTAACTACTCCTAGTCGTCGGCGGTCTCCACGTAGTAGTAGGCTCCGTCGTGGTAGTAGTATTAGTCGGCGGTGGGATCAGCTGGCTCCTGGACTCCGTCATCTGATCGCAGCAATCGGATAGAGGGGAAAAGAGGTAGCAAAGCAACCGTGAGTACTCATCCAACGTACTCGCAAGAGTTACATCAGATCTATACTAAGTATGCATCCGTATCAAAGGAATGGGGCTATATCTTTAGACTAGACTGCAGAAATGCCAAAATAGTGGGAACACCTAGCCTATCGAAGACTAGCATCTTGCAACATCTTGCAGCAACAGAAGAGAGTAGAGTAACATAACATAAGTAATAAGTATGTTGTAGTATCAACACCTAGAGATCCTCCCTCGACTCCCTGCGAGAAAGCGATCCCGGAGCCATCATATCAATTTAGTGTCTCCAGTATCCAGTTCTAGTTGTAATAGATCAGGATACAACTCTGAGCGTCCATCACCATGGACACGGCTATTCGAATAGATATACTTCCCTGCAGGGGTGCACCAACTTACCCAACACGCTCGATTAACTTTTGCCGGACACACTTTTTCGGGTCATGACCGGCCCCCACTGATCGACACGCCGCAGTCCTACCTAGGCTCAACAGAGAGGCCAGCACGCCGGTCTACATCCTAAGCGCTCAGGGATCTTGGGCCCATCGCCCTTTGCACTCCTGCACGTTGCGTACGCGGCCTGGAGTAGACCTACCCCCTAATACAAGAGCAGGTGGTTCTCGTCCAACTGGACGCGCGCTGCTCAATTGCTGACGTCGAAGAGCTTTCGAAGAATCATACGACGCCGAGTGCCTATACTTATTCCCGCGTGGTGGTTAGTGTGAAAAGGCCAGAGGCCTACTCAGATCACATATCCAAACCCGTTAGTGTCTTGGGAGCCCGCGGAGACGATCAGTGATCCCGTCGCCCTGTCTCGAGGAGTTACGGCAAGGGTCAGGCCCATCTCTCTCCAGGGCGGTCTGCCTGCCCGGCCGTGCCTCATAAGTATCTCGCGGGTACCCTCCTAGTCAGCCCGACTTCAGTAACTCTTGTGGGTACCCCTCAGGGCCAACCCGACTTCAACAAGGTTCTGAGGTAAAGTCAAGGCAACCGTGTGTCCGTAACATCAAGGGGGAAATCCGAGGAATCACCCTTCGTAGATTCCCACTCGATTTAACCGTCAAGGTGACCTTGAAGGAATCACCCTCGAAGGAGTTCACAGTTGAGCTGTTGCACGACAGAGTCGTTATCGGGAGTGGTGATGGAGGAATCACCCTCCGTAATCCACGACCGATTAGCTACACTACAGAGCATCATCTGGAGTGCGTTACTGGTATCACCCTCGGCACTCGATAGTAGCTCTGCAGAGTCGTACAACTAGGGGGGTGCCGGTGATGTGTCGGTCTCTACAGCTCGATCACGTTGATCGAATCATCTAGTAATAAAGCATGGCAACAGGGACAAGGTGAGGGGTCACTGATGGATCACCAACCAACCTATACTAATCATATAGGATAATAGGTAAAGTAACAATAGCAGGTTTCAAAAGCAGGCTATGCATTAGAATAGGAGCTATCGAACAACAGTAGCAAAATCTAATGCAAGCATGAGAGAGAAAGAATGGGCGATAAAGGAATGATCAAAGGGGGGTTTGCTTGCCTGGAAGCTCTGTGGAAAGAGACTGGTCGTCAGGAGTGTAGTCGATCTCGGGAGTAGCGTCGATCTCGGGAGTAGCTTCGGTCTCGGGTTCTACCGGATAGAAGATGGGGAAGGAACAGTAAGTATTAAGCAATCAAATGCATCACGATGCATGACAAGGAAATATGTTGTGCTAAGGGTGACCTAATGCAGTGCTACACGTTACAGACAGAGCGGGAAAACATCTGGGATGTTTTCCCGGCTTTGGGCAGTTATCGCACAGATGAACTGGAGGGGAAGGTTCCATGTTTGTTATGTTAGATGCATGTGACATGTATGTGGATAGCATAAACGAATTCATCATATTTTTATGAGCAACTTTCATATATAATTTCTTTTCATCCGAGGTACGAATTATTTTAAATGAATTTTCAAAGATTTATTAATATTCTGGTTTCCTGATTTAAAATAAATTCGAAAATTAAATTACCTAGACTGCTACGGGTATACAGAAGTGTACCAGCAGAGTGGCACTGTGCCTGACATGTGGGACTAGAGTCGACTGCTGACCAGTCAAAGCTGACTGGTCAACTGGTGCTCTGGGGGCCACTTGGCAGCTGGACACAACCGCTGACGACTGGGCCCCAGTCGATGCCCACGTGGCCAGGTCAACTGACCAGTGGGGCCCCTGGTTAATTTATTTAACTCAATTGCTTTATTTAACCAGTTAGTTAATTATTAGTTTAAATTAACTAATCTAATTAGATGCCGAGACAGGGCCTACGCGTCAGTGACCTAGGGGCAATGTGGTTAGTGGTTAATCGGGCTGGGCCCACCTGGCAGCGACCCACACACGGTGGCGCGCCGGCGACGGTGCTCCGGAGACCTTGAGCATGCGGAGTGGCTCGGGACTTCGTCAGAAACGGGCCACAGGCCTCCATTTGGAGCGCGGCCGGTGGCATTCGAACGCGGACACCCGTCCTCATCCAAAGGGGCAAACGGCGGCAGCTAGGGTGGTCCACAGCAACGATGGTGACCAGCGTGGCGGTGACCTGAGCTCGGTCGAGCTTGGGGCCGTGGTTGTGGGGCACGACGCAGGGGTTTGAGGACACATACGACATCGTCGTGAGGTCCTGAGCACGCACAAGTGCTTGGCCGGCCATGACAGCAACGGAGGCGATGGCAGCAAGTGCAACGGCAGTGACGAACTACGGTGGCGATGGCAGCAACAGCAGGAGATGGCGGGGCGAGCTCAGGGGAGAGGGGTGTCGACGGGGAGCTAACCGAGAGCCTTAGATGTGCTCAGCGTGCTCGGCGAGGGCCTGAAGCAGACAGACGGCGGCAGCGATCCACGACGGCCGATGACTCGATCCGCTCGTCGCAGGGTTTCCGGCTCGAGCTAGTTGACGAAGACGGAGGGGAGAAGGCCAATGAAGCTGATGGACATGGTTTTAGGCGTGGGGGAGCTCGGTGGCCATGCCGGCGAGATTGGCCATGGCGATGCGGGTAACAAGTTGGCGCGGCGGGGACAGCGTCCGATGCGATCGGGTGTGCCAGGTGGAGGAGAGAGGATGGGGATGACAGGGGAGTGGGCTGGGCCGGTTCAGGCCTGTCCCTGTGGACTAAGGCCTAGGCACATGTAAGCCCTTTTCTTTTCCTTTTTTATTTCTGTTTATTTTATTTGCTTCCGTTTTGTCTTTACATTTAAGAGCAAATAGGTTTTGTAAAATACGGAACTTGTCACATAATTCACTTTGCAATTTTAGGCACTGCCACAAAAAGTTTGGGAGTTATTTAAATTAGTTTGGATTTTTCATAAATTAGAAAAGCATTTTAAATTACTGTATTGGCCCTGTTTTAAATGCTAGAGCCCAAACAAGCAAACAAGTGATGTTATTTTCCTCAACCATAATTTGTTTTGGAATATTTGCTAAATGGTGACTATTTTCCAACCATGTTTGTGAATTTTAATTCTCACTTTAAATTTGAATTGAATTCAGAGGAGAATTTGAATTGAGATTTGAATCCAAGTGATTAAGAACTGTTAAGCAAAGTGACTTAGCATAACCATGGTGGATTACTGTAGCTTAATACATGAGGGTGTTACACGGGGGCTCCCTGAAGATTGAATAAGGTTCTCCCGGCCTAGCTCCTGTTCCGGTGATGCATCTAGCATCGTCGATGCGCGTGTGGAGGTGTGTCTCCAGCAGATCTGTCTTTGGTAGATTTGCTCAGATTTGTTGATGGTTCATCTAAGTTCATGTGTATTCCAGGTTGGATTCTTCCTATCTACACTACTCTTCATTGGCGGCGGTTGTGTTCTGGTGCGCTGGTCTTATGGGGTCTTAGCACGAGGACTCTCCGACTATCTACTACAACAATTTTGCCCGGCTGCGGCGACGGAGGGGTGATGACAGTGGCACGCCTTTGGCCCGCCTCAATACTTATAGTCTTCACTAGGTGGTCTATGGATCTGGATGTAATTTTTATCTATTTTTATATCTATATCTATACCTGTACTCCTATATAGTGTATCAGTTTTGAAACTTCAAACTCCTTCTCGTAACATACAATCACAGCCGTTAACTATGTCGATCAGACGGTTGAGAACGTCTGGATTCGCAGTCTACAGTAGCCAGGTGCCTTTTCCACTATCTTCCAGAACAATCCTGATGTTGTGCCTCTGCCAAATGGTCTCCCTGAGCAGTGCAGCCGCATGCTACTTTTTAGTCAACAGAGTAGCCGGATCTTCTATGGCTTGGAAGAAAAGGAGTGGCTTGACATGTTGAAGTTGAATGTAATACAGAGGTGTTGGCTCTGTGTAACTTTATTTAGGAAAATAAACCAGGACACAGGAGGCTCTTCTCAATTTTTTCCGGCTTCCTGTATGATGTCAAAAAAAGAAGGATGCGGCTTCCTGTATGTAAAACTTTCTTCTATTCTTGTGTTTGGAATGAGTTGTTTTTAGTACGGAGTAACTAAGGATCATGCTTAATTGCTGAGCAGGGAGCATATCCTCAGTTAGCAAATTGTGTACATTCTCACATGCAAAACATGTACCGTTTGCTAGTTATTTCTAGTGTTCGTTGTACTTTCATGATTAAAGATGAATATATTGAAAATTTTCTTTAAAGAAAACCTAGCGTAGTGTCGCAAAACCACCTTAGCCGGGGTTTTTCAGCCCAAGTGCGATATAGAACATGGCAGTCGTGGCTACAGTTTTTTCTCTATGTTTTTCTTGGGTTTTTTTTTGTTTTCTCTTCTGTTGAGGATGTAGACCTTAGAGTCACCCGCCAGGAGGGTCGTTGCCAGAAGCCCGGAGCCAAGCTTGAAGACGATGGGCCAGAGATGGGCTTAAGACCCGGATATGGCTTAAGGCCTGTAGTTACAATCATTATTATGGTAGAACTTGTAGTGTAAGGCAAGTATAGTTGAGAGTCCGAGCCGGACACTCTTATGAGCCGGCCGGGACTCTAAGGGCTGCTGGGCGTCAGCCTCCCTATATAAAGGGACGACCCGGCAGCGGTTTAGGGAGAAGAAGAATCTCATCGAGAGCCGGGCATAGCAGTTTAGCTCCCTGGTGATCGTAACCCTAATCAATACCATCTCAAACTGGACGTAGGATTTTACCTTCACCGTAAGGGGCCGAACCAGTATAAACCCTCGTGTTTCTTGTCCCGCATTAACCCCTTCAAGCTTCCTAGTTGCGATGGCTCCACGACTAAGTCCTAGCTCGAGGACATCTGCCGTGACAATTCCACTACAGCTGGCGCTCACCGTGGGGCCAGCGCACGGTGGATTTGAGTTCTTGAAGGACAACTTCGAAGGGCTCAAGGGATACGCTGTGGGCCGGATGACCAAGAGTCATCGCGGCAAGCTCTACATCGACGTTGCAAACTGGGGCCCCGACGCCGGCTCAATTGAGTACGGGTACCGGGTCCCCTTCGGCGGAATTCATGTTTTCATTGGCAAGATTGGTGAGCCGGGCCCTGAGCCGGATCTCTGCGCCGATCTCGTCGAAACGGCTCAGCGCGCACGACCCGCCCGGGCCCGGCCTGCCTTAAGGCGCGCTTTTGTGGGATGCATCCATGGAGGGCCCTCTGATCCATCTGGGTCTGGTGATGAGGCGGCCGCCGGCTCTGACGGCGAGTCGGCCACTGATGAGTCAAACTCGTTGTATCAACTTCAAGATGACAGGCTCATGGGCTGTTCCGATGGTGACAGTATTCCGGACCCGTTTGAGCCGCCAAGTCAGGTTGGAGTCTTTATGGCTGGTGCGCAGCCTGTTCAGAACCCCGCTGCTGGAGCGGGAAACCCGGTGCCTTCTCCGGCTCAGGTGCTGATGGATCTCACGGACAAGATGACGGCCCTGCTAACCGCCACGGTTGACCCGGCAGATCAAGCTCAGCACGATGCAGAGGTGGCACAGTTAAATAATGAAAGCTAAAGAGGATCTTGCAGCGGAAGGGATCAGGCTGGCTGCGGAGAGGGCTGCCCTCGATGCCCAAACTCAGCTGATCCAGGCGCAGTCCTTCCAACTCACGATGGATCAGAACGCGGCCAATGAGGTCATGAGAAGGAGGCATCAAAAGGCCCAATCTCGACTCCCTCCGGTTTACGATCCACGCAACCTCTTCAACACGCCAGGTGCAGGGTCTAGTAACCCGCCAGGGGTCATAGCGCCCGGGTCTGGACCCCTTATTCAGACACGAGTGATGGGGCCTCCCCAGGTGCCCCCTGCCCCGCCTCAGTACGTGCCAATACCCCCTGGTCATTATAATAACCCGCTGGAGAACATGGTCGCGGCGGCAGCACGGCTGGCGGCTCTCCCAGTTGACGGCGACTCTCCGACGGCTATTGAAACCCGCCGGGTCAGGGAACTCCTTTAGACAGCACTGGCGCAGCAAGAGGCGTACTCCTACAGCCGGGATAGGATCCACTCGACCCCTCGTCCAGGCCAGAGCCCGCGTTACAGCCGGCACATGGTCTCAGCAACCGGCTCAAGTAACGTCCGACGCCATGACCCGCCCCCTGGCCATGGCCCGGCTCATAATGGAGCCTTTTACGCAGCAGACCAGGACAAAGCGCGGCAAGAGGCGGAGCAAGTGCCTCAATTGACGGTTTACCAGACCCCCCGGCTTATCTGACGACTTCCGTCGATGTGGGTATCCCTACCAGGACCGGGGGTGTCCCTTGTTTAGTGCCAGCTATCCGTAATGAACGTCTACCTAAGGACTTCAAGGGCCCTAGGAAGGTGCCTAATTACACAGCTGACTTACAACCCGCAGCCTGGATCGAGAGTTATGAGATGGCTATGGAGCTGCTGGAGGTCAGTGAGGCAGCCATGGCCAAGTATTTCACCATGATGTTAGATGGGACTGCCCGCACTTGGTTGAAAGGGCTACCACCGAATTCCATTGGGTCTTGGGCTGAGCTGAAAGCCCGGTTCATCCAAAACTTCAAAGATACCTGTAGGCAGTCTATGTCAATCGTGGATTTGACTAACTGTAAGCAGCAGGAGGGTGAGTCTACGACACATTGGGTTCGCCGGGTTAAGGAGATCATACACTCGTCAGACAAGATGGATGCTGGCTCAGCGGTTTTAATGCTGGAGCAGAATTGTCATTTTGTGCCCCTGAAGATGAAACTCGGGCGGCTTAAACGCGACTGCAGTGATATGGGTACACTAATGGCAGCTCTTGTCAAGTATGCCGATTCTGATGGTACCAAGGATCCCCCTTTAGATGATGAAAGGACAGGGAAGGGAAAGAAGAACGGCAATGGCAAGGGTCCTCAGTTTAACCCGGGGAACCAAGGAGGAGGCAAGCGCAAGGCCGATGGCAGCCTAGAGTTTGTAGCCAACGCCAGCTCACAAGGTAATAACCAGCGACGCAAGGGGAGGCCCCCTCTCCGAGGCGGCGGGTCAGGTCCGACGCTGGAGCAGCTGTTGAATGAACCTTGTCCAAGGCATGGCTCTAGAGAGAAGCCAGCGACTCACCTGTGGAAGGATTGTGCGATCATGAAGGCCTTTAAGAATTACAATGGCCCGGGCGGCGGCTCAGGCGCCGGCGGCTTTCATGGCCCAGGCGGCGGCTCAAATTCCGGTCCTCAGAACGGTCAAGGGGGCTTTAATCAACAGTCTGGCCAGGGTCATCAGCAGCAGCAGGGGGGTTATCAGACCAATCCAAAGCAGCTCAGCGGTGGACAGTATCATGTGTTTACCACCAGTCTGTGTAAGCGAGATCAGAAGCTTCATAAGAGGGCAGTGAATGCTGTTGAGCCGGCGATCCCACGCTACTTGCGGTGGTCTGAGCAGCCTATAGTGTGGAGTAGGGAGGATCACCCTCCCCGGGTGGATAACCCGGGCCACTTGGCCTTAGTGGTGGCTCCTCAAGTGGGAGGATATAAGTTCACAAAGGTGCTCATGGATGGAGGCAGCAGCATCAACATCCTCTATTATGAGACTTTTCGCCGTATGGGGTTGGTTGATAAGAACCTTAGCCAGTCAAACACTATCTTCCATGGTGTGGTACCTGGTAAATCGGCTTATCCAGTCGGCAAGGTCGAATTGGAAGTGGCTTTTGGTGATGAGAACAACTACAGGGTGGAGAAATTGACCTTTGAGGTGGTCAAGATAAGAAGTCCATACCGTGCTATATTTGGCCGGCCGGCTTACGCCAAGTTCATGGCACGGCCGTGTTATGTGTACTTGCAGCTCAAGATGCCGGGTCACAATGGGACCATTACGGTTCACGGCAGTCGGAAAGTGGCTCTGGAGTGTGAGGAAGGCGATGCGGCTTATGCAGAATCTGTGTGTGCTACAGAGGAGTTGAAGTTTTACAAAGACAATGTTGACCCATCAGATATGACCTCTCTGAAAAAGCCAACTACAGAACAAGAGCCGGCAATGAAATTTAAGTCGGCTGATGAAACTAAACTTGTTGATTTTGTTCCAGGTGACTCATCTCAGCAGTTTAGTATCAGTGCAAATTTGGATCCAAAATAGGAAAGCGCGCTCATCGAGTTCATCCGTGAGAATAGGGACATCTTCGCATGGAAACCTTCTGACATGCCAGGTGTACCTAGAGAACTCGCTGAGCATACTCTCAATGTTGATCCGAAATTTAAGCCGGTCAGGCAGTTTCTTCGGCGGTTTAATGAAGAGAGGCGGAAAGCTATTGGTGAAGAGGTGGCCCGGCTCTTGGCGGCCGGGTTTATCGTTGAAGTCTTTCACCCGGAGTGGTTAGCTAACCCGGTGCTCGTACTCAAGAAGAACGGCACTTGGCGGATGTGTGTGGACTACACGGACTTAAACAAGGCGTGTCCGGCTGATCCTTTTGCCCTCCCCCGTATTGATCAAATCATTGATGCTACGGCAGGTTGTGCACGCTTAAGTTTCTTGGATGCTTATTCCGGATATCATCAGATTAAGATGGCAGTTAAGGACCAGGAGAAGACGGCGTTCATCACTCCCTTTGGAGCCTTCTGCTATGTGTCTATGCCTTTTGGACTCAAGTGTGCACAGGCGACTTACCAGCGTTGTGTACAGAACTGTCTTCATAAACAGATTGGGCGCAATGTTCACGCTTATGTGGACGATATTGTGGTTAAGTCCATAAAAGAGGAAACCCTGATAGATGATTTAAGGGAAACCTTTGATAATCTCCGGGTCTACAAGATGATGCTTAACCCAGCCAAGTGTGTCTTTGGTGTTCCTGCAGGCAAACTCTTGGGGTTTTTGGTTTCTGATAGAGGCATTGAGGCTAACCCGGAGAAGATCAAGGCCATCACCTCCCTGGCTAAGCCGGCGTGTGTAGATGATGTTCAGCGTCTGGCGGGTCGCATCGCTGCTTTAAGCCGGTTTATAAGCCGTTTGGGTGAGAAGGCCATGCCATTATATCAGTTGATAAAGAAAACTGATAACTTTGTCTGGAATGATGCAGCCAATACCGCTTTTGAGGATTTGAAGAAGCAGCTGGCAGAGCCCCCAGTCCTTGCTGCTCCGGTTGATAAGGAGCCCTTATTACTGTATGTGGCGGCACACGAGCCGTCAGTGTGGCTATTGTGGTGGAGCGCAAGGAGGAGGGTAAGGAACATCCGGTTCAACGGCCGGTTTATTATGTCAGCGAAGTGCTCATTGAGTCCAAGCAGCGGTACCCACATTGGTAGAAACTTGTGTATGGTGTGTTCATGGCGAGCCGGAAACTTAAGCATTATTTTCAGGGTCACCCCATCACTGTGGTCAGTTCTGCCCCTCTTGGTGATATCATTCAAAACAGAGAGGCCACAGGGAGAATTGCTAAGTGGGCTATAGAACTTGGACCTCATGGTCTCAAATATGTGCCACACACTACTGTTAAATCTCAGGCCTTGGTGGATTTCATCAATGATTGGACAGAGTCACAAGTGCCCGAGCAAAAGCCGGATAACACATATTGGACTATTCACTTCGATGGGTCCAGGCAGTTGGAGGGCTCGGGGGCTGGCGTTGTATTGGCTTCCCCTAAAGGTGACAAGTTCCATTATGTGCTACAGTTGATGTTTCCTTGCACTAACAATGCGGCTGAGTACGAGGCCTTGCTCCACGGTCTTCGGATGGCTAGGGAGATGAGCCTGAGCCGGGTAAGATGCTTCGGTGACTCAGACTTGGTGGCTCAACAAGTATCAGGCAAGTGGGACTCTAAGGACCCTCTAATGGCGGCTTATCGCCGCGAAGTTGATGCCATTGCTGGGCACTTTCAGGGCTACCAAGTAGAGCACATTGATTGCAGGAAGAACGAGGCGGCTGATGCTCTAAGCCGGCTAGGCTCTCAACGAAAGCCGGTGCCGCCTAACACTTTCCTGGACGTCCTGTATAGCCCTTCGGTTAAATTGCCTACGGAGGAAGACTTGGCTGTCCCTGACCCGGAGGCACGACTGGTGGCGGCTCTCCATATCATACCAGACTGGACAATGCCATATCTGGCTTACATGACCCGGGGCGAGTTGCCTGAGGATGAAACTTTGGCCAGGCAAATAACCCGGCGGGCCAAGTCAATGATTGTTATCGATGGCGAGTTGCATCATCGCAGTGTTACAGGAGCATTTCAGCGTTGTGTCTCCCCTGAGAAAGGTCAAGAGATCTTGCGTGAGATCCATGAAGGGGATTGTGGCCATCACGCCGGCTCAAAGTCCCTTGTGGCGAAGGCTTTTCGTCATGGTTTTTATTGGTTGACGGCTCATGCTGATGCAGAGGACTTGGTCAGTAAATGTGATGGTTGCCAGAGGTTTTCACGACGGGCTCATGTGCCGGCTCAGGAGCTGAGGATGATCCCAATCACTTGGCCCTTTGCGGTCTGGGGGCTTGATATGGTTGGGCCTTTTAAAAGGTCCAAGGATAAGAAGACCCACCTCTTGGTGGCAGTTGATAAATTCACAAAGTGGGTGGAAGCTGAGCCAGTTAGCAAGTGCGATGCAGCCACGGCGGTTCAATTTATGAAAAAGGTGATTTTTCCGCTTTGGCTTTCCGCACAGCATTATAACTGACAATGGCACCAATCTCTCCAAAGGCGCCATGGAAGAATTTTGTCAACGAGAGCATATCCGACTTGATGTTTCCTCAGTGGCTCATCCTCAATCCAATGGTCAAGCTGAGAGAGCTAATCAGGAGATTCTGAAAGGCATCAAGCCCCGGCTTTTGGTCCCCTTGCAACGGACGCCGGGTTGTTGGGTGGAGGAGTTGCCCTCCGTCTTATGGAGCATCAACACTACTCCTAACAGGTCTACAGGCTTCACGCCTTTCTTCATGGTTTATGGAGCAGAAGCAGTCCTCCCCAGTGACATCCGTCATGACTCACCTCGAGTAGCGGCTTATGTTGAGACGGATAATGAACAGGTGCGCCAAGATGCTCTTGACTTGTTGGACGAACAGCGTGATGTGGCAGCAGCCCGTTCAGCGATTTACCAACAAGACCTGCGCCGTTATCATAGCCGCCGGGTCAAATCCCGGGTCTTCCAGGAAGGCGATCTCGTGCTCCGGCTCATCCAGGATCAAACAGATGCACACAAGTTATCCCCGCCTTGGGAAGGGCCCTTTGTGGTCAGCAAGAACTTGCACAACGGGTCATATTACCTCATTGACATTCGGGAGCACAAAGATTCACGTAAGTCGGAGGAGGAGACCCGTCGGCCGTGGAACATAGCTCAGCTTCGGCCTTACTACACTTGAGCTACCGGCTCTCGTGGTGTACATATTTCTCTCAGCCATGTATATATTATGATAAGCAATAAAGCAGGACCTCTGTCCTTTTTTCTCCTCCAAATATGCACATGTTGTTCTTATTGCAAGATTACATGATGACTTAAAGGAGGATCCGGTTTATGATCGTATTCGAATCTAGCCGTAAACAGTAAAGTCACTTGGGGGCTTCCTGTTCAAACATGGGTCGTATTCGAACTAAAGAGAACATAGCTGTCGATACCCATTTGATTGGCAAAGTGCCGAGCTCATTGGGAGGTTACCTTTGGTCATATTTGAATCATAGTTTAACCCCTCTGAGAACCGACGTGGATCGTATTCGAATCAGCGTCGTTAAACAATTCTTAAAATCACTTGGGGGCTTCCTGTTCAAACATGGGTCGTATTCGAACCAAAGAGAACATAGCTGTCGGTACCCTCTTGATTGGCATCGCCACACCCACTGGGGGCTATATGATCGTATCCGAATCTTAGCTTAACCCCTTTGGGCCGGGTCTCTGGTCGTATTCGAACCGGAAGCCCCTAAGTTCTTCTGTTTTATCACAAGTTTACTCTGATTATGTCAAGGTGTGTACGGCCGGGTCTCACTTTGCCGGCTTAACTTTGGTTTACAGTGTTAGTTGAACACCATGGGTGTCCTTAAGACAGGTAAATCGGAGTTAAGATACCAACCTTGTTACCCGGGTTATCTAAACCGGAAGTATGCTTACAGGCCGCTAAGTGTGTTATTACGGCTGTGTTAAGGATATAATTGAGGACCAGTATTTTTTGATTCATATTCTGGGTTATCTATCCAACACATCTGATTCTCAGGCGGTAAGCCGCCTCGAGACTTGTGATTTGCCCTTCTATGCAGGATAGTTAAAGGCACCTCTTTGAGGTTGAGAAAAACAAAGGGATGATTATGACCCGGAGAAACATCCAAGAGACAACTTCAAAAGACCTTGGCATTCAATACGTGCACGATGGCACGGCAGAGATAAACTGTTGTACCTACTCTATTACAAAACTCATCAAGTCTACAAAGGGTGGAGCATTGTTTGGTAAACCGCTAGCCGAGTTACGATGCCCGCTGAGTTGAAGTCTCCGGCTCGCTCCTATCCTCTCCTCCGGCTGATCCCAAGACCTGCAAGGTTGATGACTTCCAGTCGATGCCGCTGAGAGCTTCAAATTGGGCTTCCTCGTCAATTAACCCGGCCGGGTCAATCTCTGGGGCGAAAGTGTGCTGACGAGCCGGCGGGATCAAGTTGAGGGCTTCATAGCGAGGGGTTGGAATCCTCTGATTCTCCGCATCATAACCCGGCTGGTACTTGGTCAAATCTGTGTCATTCCCGATAAGGGTGGCCACCGGGCGTACTGCCTTCACGCAAGCCGCGAAGTCCTTCTGATCGAAAGCTGAGCCGTCTTCCTTCAGGCTTGGATAGCCAAGGGCGATGTCCGCCGGGTCTAACTCCGGCAGGAATGCCTTGGCCCGGCTCAGCGCGACGATCGCTCCGGCCCTCGCAGAGGCCCGTCGCAGCTCTTGGATCCGCTGAGGCAGAACGGCGAGCCGGCGCAGGACTTCTGCCAGGTGAGTCGGCACCTCGTTGGATAGGGCCACCACAGCTAAGGCACGCTGTGACCCGGTGTAGAGCTGCTCCACCAGGGTATACACGGCCTTTAGCTTGGTGACCACGCTCTGGTTGAGGCTGGCACTTCTGGGACCTGTTTAACAGAATCAGATAAGCCGGCGACAAGGATGAATCATGAGATATACACATTCTAAACTTGATGAAAGCCAGTGAGGCGACTTACCGAAGATGGCGGCCACCATTTGGGAAATCTGGCGCTTTAGGCCGGAGAGCTCGGCGGTCTTCTCAGAGAGAGCCTTCTCCGCCTGTTCCGCCCGGGTCACCAGTGCGGCCTTCTCTTCGGCCCAGGCTTTCCGCTCAGCATCAAATTCTGTCTTCAGCTTCTCTTGAGCGGCGATGCTGGATACAAACTTGGCGTTTGCCTTCTGGGTCTCCATCTCCTGCGTCTTCAGCCGGCTCTTGAGATCCGCAAGGTCCGCCTCTAGCTTCTTGCCAACAGCCTGCATACATTTCCGGGTTATTAACAGTCATTATATAAGTCCCAAGCGTTTTCCAAGCAAAGACACTTGGCACTTGGGGGCTAATGCATATTGAACGTATCTATCTACATACTGCCGGCTCAATTGACTAAGCCGGAACCTAAGTCTACAACATATTCAATCATAAGTCGTTGACTTGGGGGCTATCATGGCAAAGGTAACTATGCAGTAAGTAAGAGGACAGCAGAATGATACCTCAGATTTTTGCTGGATCTGGTTCACCATGGCGACCTCTGTGTCCCGGCTCTTGTGCACTTGGCTGATGTAGCCAGAGACGAGCTCTCCAATGCTCAAGTTGGTGTAGTCGGAGAGGTCCAGGTTCACCCGGTGGGGCTGCAGCAACTCCCCCTTAGCGGAGCACTTGGCCAGCACGGTAGGTCTCCCCGGCTCAACGAACTCCGTCCGGGTGATTACCACGTCCGGGTCGTCTGCTGGTGGAGCCGAGCTGGAGGCCTCCGGGTTAACAGAAGCTTCGGTCGTTGCCTTGGTAGTCGGGGCAGTGGCCTCAGGTGCCGTGTCCATTGGAGTGGTGGCTTCGGGGGCGGAGGCAGCTGGCGGTTCTTGAGCCGTCACCTCCGGTTTAGGCAAATCCGGCACTCCGGCTGACCTGGTCTTCTTCGCTCTTTTGGTGAGTTTTGCCTGGGCACTGAAAGGACAGAAGTGTTAAGCACACAAAGGGTTAGTAAGGACAAGTATAATATGAGATGGTTGTTATTACCCGGGCGCGGTCTTGAAAGTCGGAAGACTCGACTGCATAGAGTCGCCCGAAGAGGGGGAGGTCTCCTGATAATTGGAGTCAGAGGAATTAAGTGGCTGACGGATAACACCCGCCAACGGATGAAAAGGGTACAGGTGGGAAATAACCTCAGTTCGGCGCTTCCTTGTTGCATCGGGTAACCCGGCGGAGAGGTCAGTGTCCTTGTTGGTCCGGGTGTGACGCCGGCTTTCGTGAACCTGTCGCTTCAAAATAAATTGAGGGTCTTGATAAGCTAAAGGATGTGAAAAGCTTACTTTCCGGGTTACCCTTCGGACTTTCAGCTGTGGCAAGGGCTCCGAGTCGGAGGAAAGTGACATTACCTCTTCAACCACCGGGTTACTGGCGCCGGTGTCATCCTGTCAATGAGCAAGTATTGATAAGGCGGACAGCAACAAACAGTGAATATAGTAAGGACTTAAAAGCTCAGGAGTTACCTCTGACTCGGAGCTGTCGCTTAATTGCATCAGCTCGGAGGTAGTAGGCCTGCTCCCTTTTTTGCGAGGGGCGGCTTTCTTGGCGGCTTTCTTCGCCTTCCTGGCCTTCTTGGCCGCCTCATGGTCATATTTGACCCGCCAGAACTTATCATCAGCCTGAAAAATACAATGATGAATTCTTAAAACGGTTCAGATGAAGGTTATATGCAGAAGAAGATAAAAAGTTAAAGTCAGCGGCTTACCGCTGGGGCTGGGTTGGTCTTGCAGAAGGGGGCTAACCCGGTCCTTCCGCAGTCTGCCAGGCTCTCGTTTAAAAGAGCCTTGGTCTCCTCCTCTGCAACGTCTTCTGGAAGATCATTGCGGCTGTGTCTCTGAGGGTCATCCTTTCGTCCTGTGTACTCGCACATTAAGCCGGGGCGGCGGCTCAATGGGATCACCCGCCATGAGATCCAGACCCGAACCAGGTCGATTCCGTTCAGACCATTGCCCAGGAGAGCCTTGATCTTGTTGATAGTGGGGGAGCAGAGGCTGGCGCTCCGCTTGAGTCAGTTTGTCCGACAGTGGGTGAGTCGGCTCCAGACGTGTTGGGCGAAAGCCGGGCAGCGGGCTTTCATCAGCCGGGGACGTATCTTGGCAGTAGAACCAAGTCATGTTCCAGTCCTTTGGGTGGCTCGGCGGCTCTGCGTAAGGGAAAAGGCAGTCCCTACGCCGCTGGATGGAGATACCACCTAACTCCAGGCTTGGCCCATTGGCGCATTCATTCTGACGGTTCAAATAAAAAAGCTCTCTGAAGAGCAGAAGACTAGGTTCTTCTCCAAGGTAAACCTCGCAGAAGACTTGGAAATTGCAGATGTTGGACACTGAGTTGGGTCCTATATCTTGAGGCCGCAAGTCGAAGAAGTTGAGCACGTCCCTAAAAAACTTTGAGCCGGGCGGTGCGAAGCCCCGGCTCATGTGATCCGCAAAAATCACTACCTCCCCATCCTTTGGCTGTGGCCTCTCTTCTGACGGGTCAGGGGCATGGTAGGACATGATGTCTTTCTTGGGCAGATATCCTGACTTAACAAAATCAGCTAGGGTCTCGTTGGTGACATTGGATCTCATCCAGTTGCAAGTAATGGGAGCTTTGGGAGGCATGGTGAAAGTAGGCAGTCTATGACAAAAAGGAAAAAAACGTCCGGGTTAATTATAAGCCGGAGATTTACAGTTCAAAACTAAGGTGGCGGCTTATGAAGGGGACTAATGGTATATACTCAAGTACAGTGGGTTATTTAAGCCGCAGGGGCGTTCAGAATAAATTAATTATCTACGGCTTTATCACGGCTAAGCCGGAGGATTCTACGAAGCATGGTTTTCTTTAAACCGGAGGATTCTACGGCGCGTGGTTTCTTTAAACCGGAATTGTAAGCCGCCAAGGTTCAATGGTTGCAGTTTTTACTAAGTGTGGTAAAACAGGTTTCACATATTGCAGTAACTTTTTTGGATCAAAATGGTCGGGCAAAAGAAAAAAATTTCTAGACCTAGAAACAGAAGTGAGGGAGTTCTTGGGCTTGAACAAAGTTCCTATGCAGTAAAAGGAGAGTTGCTTGCGTGTAAAATGGGTACCAAACAACCACCGCACTGGTTCTAGGCAGGTCTAAGATCAAACAGGGGCAGTAACTATGAGAACTACCGAAACTTGCGGGCAATGGCGACGAACACGAAGAACGTGGATGAACCCTACTGCAGATCTGTTCTACGGGGTAGTGAGGACTTACCGGAGCTGAAAAGGGGCGGGGGTCGCCGCCGTTTATCTGGTCCGAGTCAGGGTGATGCAGCGGCCAAGGTTGACGAAGACCGGAGGCGAGACGACGGCGGTGGAGTGCGAGCTCAGGCAGAGAGGCAGTGGCGCGAGGAGGAAGAAGGGTGCCAGAGAAGCCCGTCGGGCCGGCCTATTTATAAGGCGAGCTCGTAAAGCGGGCGCGAGAATCAAGGAGACCGTGGCGTGGTTATCTCCCCCCACAACGCCTCGATTTTCGGGATGACAGTAAAAGCAAAGATCCGTTGCGGATCTGGTGGAGTAAAAAACGGGCTTAATGGACGATGACGTCACGGCGGATTATCCGGAGTCCAGAGGATGACGTCACGCCGGGTTATGGCCTTCACATGAATGGTAAGCCAGAGATTTTTTCTGTCGAAAGAATTGAAGATTGACATGAGCCGGCTCAAATCAATCTGGGGCCTAATGTTGAGGATGTAGACCTTAGAGTCACCAGCCGGGAGGGGCCGGGTTACTCATATGGTCGTTGCCAGAAGCCCGGAGCCAAGCTTGAAGACGATGGGCCAGAGATGGGCTTAAGACCCGGATATGGCTTAAGGCCTGTAGTTACAATCATTATTATGGTAGAACTTGTAGTGTAAGGCAAGTATAGTTGAGAGTCCGAGCCGGACACTCTTATGAGCCGGCCGGGACTCTAAGGGCTGCTGGGCGTCAGCCTCCCTATATAAAGGGACGACCCGGCAGCGGTTTAGGGAGAAGAAGAATCTCATCGAGAGCCGGGCATAGCAGTTTAGCTCCCTGGTGATCGTAACCCTAATCAATACCACCTCAAACTGGACATAGGCTTTTACCTTCACCGTAAGGGGCCGAACCAGTATAAACCCTCGTGTTCCTTGTCCCGCATTAACCCCTTCAAGCTTCCTAGTTGCGATGGCTCCACGACTAAGTCCTAGCTCGAGGACATCTGCCGTGACAATTCCATGACATCTTCCTTTTCTATTTTTCATACACACTGTACATTTTTATATACATACAAATTAATTTGGTATACACATTTAACATTTTTAAATACATACATGATTATAAAATTCAAATATATGTTTTTGAATATATTTTTCAAATACATGTTCAAAATATTGTTTTTAATGATACAGAATATTGTTTTAACTATGCAAACATTGTTTTACATGGATGTATTTGTACGTTATTATTGTTTTAACTATACAAAATATTGTTTTCACTAAGTAAATATTGTTTTATTTTTTGAAATGCATGAACATTTTTCTAATGTTTCAAAAATTATTTGTTGAATTACATGGATATATTTTTACATTGTATAACATTTTTCTAAATGTCACGTAGATTTTTTGAAATGCCTGGAATTTTATAAATGTCACAAATATTTGTTTGTGGTATCAGTTTTTTTTAAATTACACTAACAAAAGTTTTACAGTGTGTCATGGTATCAATTTTTATTATTTATGATGTTCGTTGTACCCATGATTGAAGATGAATAGATCAGAAATTTTTCCTCAATTGTTTTTGAAAAATTTGGGGTGATCATTTCTGGAATTTTAAGTACATTTAAAACAATATATGTGTTTGTATTTTATTTGAATATAAAAAACAAAAAAATACAAAAAGAAAAAGAAAATTGCAGGTGTACCTTCATGATTATGGGGAGCACTAAAGCCTTGTACAATGATAGATGCTTAGGAATGTGCTTAGAAAAATAAATCGAGTGTTTCGGAAGCACTTACATATTTTTACAGAAGAGATGACTAATTAAACGTCTACCCTATACAAATAAACACCGATGCTTAAAAAAAGCTTACTTTATTTCTTCAAACACCTCTTCTAAACACGTTGCATTGTACAAGGCCTTAAAGCATGAACGAGGCAGGATGGGTTTGTGTCTTGCTGCGGGCCAAAAGACTGGCGTGCCCGAAGCGCGAATAGGAGCACCCCTGATCAATACTGAAATGTCGAGTTCCCTCAAAAGAAAAAGATAGTGAGATGTCGAGTAGTTTCTCGTTTCTCTGGCAGTATGGGTTCTCGCGTTGCTTCTTTCGTTCGGAGACCGGACATGGACAACTCAAAAGAAAGAAAACGAACATGGACAGGATGGTTGGTTTTCCCGATATATTGTGACAACTCGAACTCACTTTACCCCTCCCATCTCCTTCTTTCCACAGTACTCAACGGAAGTGTGTATGGAAATAAAATAGGACGAAGATCGGGAGAGTACATACAAAGTCCTCGCATCGTATCCATCACCATTAGTCTAGAAACACATTTATTGGAGATGCTCACACACATGCACATACAGTGACCCTTATGAACCAACATATGCACATACACTGACCCTTATGAACTAAACAGTGTAATTACTTTTTTTGCTGGGAACTAAACAGTCCTTTCTAGCATAATGCCCATACTTTGCTACGAAGCCATAAGAAAGGCGAGAAGTTAACACTCTGTATGATAGTGCAGATAAACATAGGAGAATGGACACGAGTAAGTTGAATGCAGAAGATGTTGAAATTGTAACTTGTTTGCTCTCTTCTGCTATGATATAGAACTGGAATAGTTGGTTGGCCAGAGAAACTAAAATCAAGACCATGATTTTGAGTCTGGGTCACATACTTGCATTTATAATTTGTAAGAGTGTTATTATCACATTAGGGTAGTGGTGTATTTCTTTATTTGGGATAGGTCTCACACCAAGTAAAAGTAACATTTATTTATTGAAGGTCGCTAGTCACACATGTGAGTTGAAGTGCATTTTGCTTATTTTTGTGGTCTCAGATGTGAACTTATCACCAACTCCAATATTTTTAAGTAGGAAAGATTTATATTCTATTTGGTTACCTGCATCGTGTTTTGGCTATTTGCATTGTGGCTCGGTTGGGCCTGGCTGAGTGAATGCATACAAAAACCATGTTCTGCATATAATTTGGTTGTTTGCAATGCATCACAAGGTCATTTCATGCATTGTGTTTGGTTGGCAATAGTTGTGAGTTACGATTGTGAAGGTGCAAAACTTGACATTTGGTTGTCCACGACCTAATGTTCTGGTCACTTCTCACTAATGGTGACCTTACTAAACATTACACTACATATGCAATATCAAATTAACATCGTTTTAGTCCTAACTACTAATCAAATGGCAATTCGTCCTAAGTACTAATCAAATGTGGTACAAATTAACTAGCAAATGGCAGTACAAATGAAAGTTCACCAACCTTGTCTTCTTGTGTTTCTTTCTCTTCGGATCCTTGTGTTACCTATGTTGGACCATATTGCCTTAGCCCAGCCAATCTTTTGCTCTTTTAAGTTTTATTGGCAGTAGGGTTGATACCCCGCGCATTGCTGTGGGAATTGAATGTAGTTCTTTCTACAGTATTTGGCAGTATGAAACTTTAATATTTGTATTAGCAATATGAGAATATAGACTAAAGTACATACAATTATTATTATATTTTTGTAGAATATTTATTGAATATGAGTAGCATGTATGTTGCATATTAATGTGAGTTCTTCCATGCATAATGACATGGTGAGTTGTCATAGTGGCATGTTGAGAGAATTAAATTTAGTGGGGCATGCATAGTGGCATGATGAGTTGGCATAGTTGCATGTTAAGATAATTGAGCTAGTGGGAATAAACTATTTTGGTGGACCTACTTGATTATGTGGATAGGTTGCATGTCAAGATAAATAAGATGGTGGGGATGAATCTCTTAGGTATATAGGATGCGCCTCTACACCATGACTGGAGTCACTATCATCAACCGTCACATCCTACTCCCACACGAGCTCCTCATACCCCATTCTAAGATCCAGTTATAAAGAATGCAACATAAAAGGCATAAGCTTAACTTGGTTGGAAAAAGGGTGGAATGCCTTCTGAACCAAGATCAAATATATTCTTCAAAGCATCAAATGTTTGCTCAACCGTAACTCTAAGGCTAGAGTGCCTCAGATTAAAAAATTCAGCAGCAGTCCTACGATAGTTACTGGAAGAAAACTTGAGATGATACATGGTTTTCCTAAAGGGTGAAAGAACACAAGGCTAACATGCATACCAAACATCTCCTAGGTAGAATTTACCATAGAGGATATTGATCCCATTAGGTCAAGCCATGCTATCAGCAAGAATATGAGCATCATGGGTTGATCCTTCCCGTCCAGCTGACATATGCGAACTTCATATGAAATTAATAGCAACAATCACATTCTGGCTTAAGTAGTGCTTTCTACCCCAACATGTTGCAGCCTGTAACCTCGACACTCTAGTCACATGAGTACCATCCATTGCGTCAATCCAATCCTGTCATGACATGAAAAATTGTTATGGCTTGCTCACAAGTCACAACAATACAAACATGTCATGTCATGAACTAAAGTACATCTCATCTTGAAATGCGGATACCGTCTAGGGCCTGTGCGAATCTTGGTAGGAGTTTGCCCAGCTGGTGCATTGATCACAACTGCTCTGAGCTCCCTAATCACGTACAATACTTGCTTGAAACACTTGGAAATTGTGCACTGGATCTCCAAAATGTATTGTGAATAATTTCGAACCTCTCATTATGACCCACAACGTGAAGGAAAATTTCTACGTGCTCTTCCACTACTAGAAAAATGCTTATACATAGAATTTTAGCAGTAGCGCCTGTTTGGGCGCCCACGCTACTGGTATGTACCAGTAGCGTCGGCCAAAACGGGCGCTACTGCTACTGAATAGCAGCATCGCTGGTTTGCGCGGGCCGCCCTGCTGTTTAGAGGGCCGCCGGGGCCAAAAGGGCAGGCCACTTAGCTGTAGCGTGTGATGTGCGCCGGCGCTACAGCTAGTGGGCTTAGCAGTAGCGCTGGCCCATTACCCGCGCTGCTGTTAAGCCCACTCCCTCCCCCGCGCGCCGGTCGGCCTGCTCGCGCCCCCCGGCCTCATCACTCAGCTCACTCACACACTCCACACTCCTCCCTCAACCCCCCCCCCGCGCCGCCGTCGACCCCCACATGCTGTTGTCCCCCGCGCCGGCCCTCCTCCCTGCGTC
>NC_057802.1:39022434-39040348 GCF_018294505.1 Triticum aestivum
GCCGTCGGCCGCCCCGGCCCCCGCGTCGGCTCTCCTCCCGCGCCGCCCCCTGCGTCGGCCCTCCTCCACCGAGAGGTACATCCTCCTCCCTCCTTCCTCCTCCTCCCTAGTTTCTTTTGAACCCTAGCAAGTTAAAAAATTTAGGTTTTTAGTCTTAGTTGTTTAATCATAGGAAAATGTAGTATGATACCTAGCTAGTTAATCTTAGGATAATGTAGTATGAATCTTAGGATAATGTAGGTTTTTAATCTTAGTTGTTTAATCTTAGGTGTTTAATCTTAGTTGTTTAATCTTAGGATAATGTAGTATGAACCCTAGCTAGTTAATCTTAGGATAATATAGTATGAATCTTACGATAATGTAGTATGAACCCTAGCTAGTTAATCTTAGGATCATATTTTGAACTATCACATTTGTTGTTATTTTTTTAGTAAAAACAATTATTCCTGTTATATGCAAATTTGAAGTGGATATATGTCATATTTTGAACATGTCACAATCTTAGTTGTTTAACCGAGTGGCCTATGTTTTGCCAGAAATGTCGATTCGTTTACGTTCTGGCAAATTTCAGGCGCTCGATATGTCCTGCTTTTAGCAAAGGTCATGCCGAATTTTGCTAAGTGTTTATTAATTTTGTTTTCATAATTAAGCATATTGTTATCGACGTCGACGATGCCTATCCCGCATCCTCGTCGTCGACTCGGCGGAGGACTCCTGCTTGAGCCGAGGGGCCATGTCCGGGACTGGGCTCAGCCGGGCTGGTACTGGGTTGTGCTACCTTCTGGTGAGCGCAGCTTAGTGAGGAGCCAGCCCGTCATCGACCCGGAGCTTCTTTGGTGGCGGTCACGTGGGCCTGCATCGGTGCAGAGGCTTGAGTCCCCCGTGCAGGTGGTACAGCATCGTGTCACGGAGGAGAACGCGCACGTCCAGCGCTACATGGTTGCGTTGGCAAACAGCGGGTTCTCCAATACCTGTCAGATTCTTTGGGGATCTCACCGGAGCTATGATCCTGTGATGGTTCCTTCTCTTTGGGTGTCCACCGCGGCCCACTGAAAATAGAGGAGCTATTATTCGAGATGTATTAGTGATGTTATATGATGATCTTTGCTACAAACTACTATATATGTATTCGATGATGGATTATTAATTACCTATTAGTTATTTGCTTATTGAATGCAAAAGATGAGCGTGGTTTGTGCTACAAACTAATATATATGTATTCGATGATGGATTATATGATGATCTTTGCTACAAACTAGGTTCGATGATGATCTTTGCGACAAACTACTACAAACTACAAATTTTTGGTGTTCTAGTTGTTATATGATGATCTTTGCTACAAATTACTATATATGTATTCGATGATGGATTATTAATTACCTATTAGGAAATGTCTGACGACGAAAGGGAATTCGCTATGTGCGAGTACTGCGAAGATGAGCGCGGTCTGTGCGACAGGCCTCACCTGGTAGAAAGTCGGCGCTTCAGCATCAAGCTCCAAGAGACCTTCGATGTTGAAACGGTACGCAACGATGACAAGTGTTTTTTGTTATTTTTGCACGACTTCTCTGCTTCTTCAACGTGTAATTTCCGTCTTTACAATTCGACTAGCTTATCCCATGCCATGCAAGACGCTATGTCTTGGAGAAGATGGGTTTTGAAGATCATGAAAGCATGGAGACAAAGATAATTCAACTAAGGACCCATCATGGTTATGATTTTGCTATAAATCTATACAATTCTGTGAACTCATCCAATTTTGGTTGCCTGAATTGGGAAGCCCTTTGCAAGGCGTATGATTTTCATGAGGGTATGCTTCTCACCTTCGATCTTGGTGATCCTGACATCGACGAAAAGAATATGACCATTTGGGTCCTTGTTGACACGCTTCCAGTTCTACCGCTGTGTGAGTTTCTCAAACATATTTATTAAGTAATTTATATTATTTATTTCAAAATATTTGACAGCTTATTTTCATTCTTCAAAAAATGTACGGAAGATGGTAGACAGAACCTACTACTACAATGATGAAGCACAATTAACTTATAAGGAGAAAGATGGTCTTATCGCACTTTTACTGATCTTGAGAATTACAATAGCTATTATCGAATTCCTCAAAATTATGGTCAATATGTGCCACTAGTGCACGTGGTGTGCTACGGTAACATGAATGGAGATAGCATGGTAAGATTTTCTACTATTACGACATCCGTGCATCTTTTGCATAAATTCTTCTAAAACTAAACTACATTGCTAACTACAAAGTTATTACTATGTTTTTGAACAGAAAATCCCGATGGATTGTGTGCCTCATCTGATGTTGCCAAGAGGTCGCGTTGATGTTATGAGCTTATGGCCACCACGGCCAGGTCAGCCGCAGTATCCACATCACTCCTGTCCATACCGGATTTCTAAAAGCGAGGAAGCCATGATAATAAATGATTGGAAAAATGTTTCGACCATCGTAGAGAGCTACTTGGAAGCAACATTGTGCGTAGGCCAAGACTTGGAGACAGGATGATCTCCATTCTTCATTATGGAGAGTCCATTTTCCTTAATGAAGAGTCAATGCCTATCTTGTTTTATGATATTTTACCTAAGATAGGGTAGAGTAGGTCCTATGAGAGGAGTTGGTCCTAGGTAGAATATGTTATTATGTGCTACAATGTGTTAGAGTTGATGAGGAGGATGAGGAGTTGTGATTATGACTAGTGACCAACTTGTTATATATATGATGTCTCATTGACGAACATTGTTTGGCGGTGATGACTAGTGGTAATGAATATGCTATTTAAACAGACTAGTTTATGATGAGTTGTTATTGTATAAAAGATATATCAGTTTAAACATGTACAATGCCAAAATACGAAAAAAACATAAATTTTAGCAGTGGCGCGGGCCAAAATATTACCAGTAGCGCTTTCCAGAGGCGCGCTACTAGTATCTGAACATACCAGTAGCGCTGGCCTAAACAAGCGCTACTGCTACAAAATAGCTGTAGCACCGTAGCAGTAGCGCGCCTGCCCGCGCTAATAATAGCAAAAATACCAGCGCTACTTGTAAGGGTTTTCCTAGTAGTGTTCCACAATGGTGTGGATGATATCTTCTAGAAACCCCCTGTGCCAAAATGTCTCCACTAGCTTGGCAAAAGGCGCTCTTCGCATTTGAAGCATGTTCACATCCTCTACGTCGTTGTTGTTGTATATGTCGTTCAGATTTGCCATCCTCTCCCTATCTCGGGATAACAATACCATAAAAATCACAGACTTATCATCATGACAAACTGCTCTCTTGTGGATCAACATGACCCAGGCCTGAATCATAGCTATGAGTATTGCTATATGAACAACCAGCTTCATCCATTTGTCCTAGTGAAACTGATGTTGCCGTAAGTAATGATGAAATCGACCATACACCCTACTTAACAACCAAACAATGGAGGGTGTTTGTATGGAGCGTACCATCGGTGGAGTTGACAACCCGCCCATGTCAGACAAGAGGTAGACAAGACGGAGACAGATACGAAGGGGACAAACAGGTCCTGTCGTTAGGGATTTAAGTCGCCACCGCCACCTAAGTCGCCGCCGCTACCATGAATTTGACTCATAGCCGCTACCGGTGCCAAAAATGATGCTAGCTAGATTTTTCCTATGGCTAGAGGTGAGTGAGTAAAAGTGGGGAGGGAAAGACTAGATTTCATGTCATCCCGCGTCGACAGATTTCGGTCTCCCGTCGTCTCCCTGCAGAATCCCCCCTGCACTGTCGTACACATCGTTCCCCCTTTTGCGCTCGACTCAACGTTGCTCACAGGAAACAGCTGATTCGAGCATTCCTAGCGAGCCAGACTCTTGTGTACGCAACCAAGCGATTGTTTCTTGCATCCAGCGGCCCTGTTTGGTTCGGATGTAGGCAACCAAACGTGTCCTTATTAAACAACTTGATCTATCCTGGGGTTTCCTGACTACAACATTCATTAGACGTGTGTGTGTGGGGCGTGCGTAGGGCGGGGTGGATGTGTGCATCTGAGTAATACTCTGATGTTTCTGACACACACACACATGACCATTTTTATTTCTGAAGTCGTGTCCCTTAGGTCTCCGACTCATTAGAAAGGAGTAGAAGATAGTTGCTCGGTTAATTTGCGTGAACCCAGGCGAAAATGGTTACAACACGGCCACAAGATAGGGCACCCCGGTCGACATGGCTACCCACAAGACCCAGTCACACAGCTGAGGAGAGGACACCATTGAGGTTGCCTACAATGCCATTGTCATCACCACTCCTCGAGCAAGTGACTCGGAATTCATCACAAACAACCCATCAAGACCCCTCCGAATGAGCGACACACGAGAACCCTACCAGCCTATGCAAATAGACGGCTAAACGTGTCGAAGACCAGGCAGCTCCGAATTCGGCAACGAGTCTCACAGGAGAAAGAAACATGCCTTGCACCAACAAGCTTGACTTGTCCATTAGATGGCATCGTTGTCATCGCATCGCCCCATGGCACCAGAACTCCGACTTCATGCTTAGGACATGTACAATGGTCGACGACGAAGGACATGTCGCGACCCTGCCCCTCTTTCCATCTTCATCGTTGCCACATGAGTTACAGGGTCACCGAATTGCCACCGACAAGCACCGGTCCCTCCGACCGATGCCTGCTCCAAGGACGATGCCCCCAAGAGAGAAGCGACTTAGAAGTGTTGTCATCGTCCGATCCACGGATCCGAGATTTCCCTCGAAGCTGCCCCAAGTGGATGGGAGGATAGCTACCCCGGCTATGCCTCCAAGTAAGTAATGGCTCCCACGGCGTCGCCGCTGTTGACTACAGCCACCGCTTGAAACAGATTTTCACCTGGCACATTGCCTCACCAACCTCCAGTCTGAGCTCGGGCATGGCTGGTCCATCGTAGCACCATTCATCTCACAAGCACTAACAACCTGCCGAGGGACCACCTCAATGTTGCAGCCAGAACACGACCACCATGCACCAGCGACAACAAAAACTGCATAGCTAGGATGACGGCCGACCACGTGCAATCGCAACATGATCATACCTGCCCGCCACGCATCCACCTGAGACGCATGCAGAACAACACCTCATGTTGCGTCAGCTGTCGCATGCACTTCCTAGGAAAAAGTAGCCGACCACAGCTTTGGGGTGTCGACTAACATGAACATATGTACTAAAGAACCAAATAAATACTCTTTTCTTTTACCTGAGACAAGTTATCCATCTCAAAGCAGAAAACGTGCTATCGAGGTTGATGATAGATATAGTTTTCGCTATACTCAAAGTAATAAAAGTGCACTAGGTAGAGAACCAACCTCTAATTAGATGAATGGTCTAAGCAGGTGGTTCTACCTCAATCCGTAAGAGATTAAACTGTTGGAGCCTATTTGGTAGCCTACATATCACCCAGTCAAGACTTGCGATGAAATTTTGGCACGATTGGAGGCCTACACATGCATTTGGGCCTGCATAGCACAAAAAACCAACGCAGCCCAGGGCTTGGCTCTAGTGGAACAGCTGAATCGACCGTTTCGAGCGAGAACAAGGAGGACAAGTGGCTGCATGCGTCTACACGCGTAGGCAAGAGTAGGAGATGACGCGTTGTTTCTCAAAGCGGTGCCATAAATCCCCTCACCCCTCTCTCATCGCTCACTCACCCCTGTCTCGATTGCCACTCTCTCTCTCGTTGGAGGTGGTAAGCATCGCCGACAGCAAGATCTGGACAGTGAGCACGGCTTCATCACCTCTTGGCCACTCCTTCCTCAATGGCGGTAAGCCCTTATCTCCGTGATTTAGGGATTGATGTGGGCATGGATTTATATTTGAGGACTCAATTTACACTCTGATACAACTAGATTTAGGGGATGGTTCAGGCTCTGATTTAGGCTTTGGTTTAGGGTCTATTTTAGGGCTTCATACAACTCGAATTGGGCGTGGACTAAGCCTTGATAGGTTTGAGTT
This sequence comes from Triticum aestivum, assembly GCF_018294505.1. Lineage (NCBI taxonomy): Eukaryota > Viridiplantae > Streptophyta > Magnoliopsida > Poales > Poaceae > Triticum > Triticum aestivum. The sequence continues at coordinate 39,028,412 of NC_057802.1, forward strand.
GGGGTCGATTAAGGGTTTAACACAACTGTTTTCAATTTGGGTGTTTAAGTCCTATCAGATTAGGGTGTCGATATAAGGTTAGATTATGGTTTCGATATAGGGCTCGATCAAGGGTTTGACAGGGCTCAAATTGGGCATGTTGGCATGAAAACTCTTGATCTTGTTGTATGGTTTGCTAATTGCAAGATCAAGAGTTTCTCTTCGATTGTAGTATGGTTGATTTCAATGTTTTCCATGTCCATGGTACTTGGCTGCATGTGTTAGTGTGTTGATCTTCATGGATAGTCAATGATACATGTACATCAAATGATCTTGTTCAGTTCATCCTTGTAGTGGTCAGCTAGGAAGCTTGTGCTCAACAATGCTGAAGGAAATATGCCCTAGAGGCAATAATAAAGTTATTATTTATTTCCTTATTTCATGATAAATGTTTATTATTCATGCTAGAATTGTATTAACCGGAAACTTAGTACATGTGTGAATACATAGACAAAACATAAGTGTCCCTAGTATGCCTCTACTTGACTAGCTCGTTTACAAAGATGGTTATGTTTCCTAACCATAGACATGTGTTGTCATTTGATGAACGGGGTCACATCATTAGGAGAATGATGTGATGGACAAGACCCATCCGTTAGCTTAGCATTATGATCGTTAAGTTTTATTGCTATTGCTTTCTTCATGACTTATACATGTTCCTCTGACTATGAGATTATGCAACTTCCGAATACCGGAGGAACACCTTGTGTGCTATCAAACGTCACAACGTAACTGGGTGATTATAAAGATGCTCTACAGGTGTCTCCGAAGGTGTTTGTTGGGTTGGCATAGATCGAGATTAGGATTTGTCACTCCGTGTATCGGAGAGGTATCTCTGGGCCCTCTTGGTAATGCACATCACTATAAGCCTTGTAAGCAATGTGACTAATGAGTTAGTTGTGGGACGATGCATTACGAAACGAGTAAAGAGACTTGCCGGTAACGAGATTGAACTAGGTATGAGGATACCGACGATCGAATCTCGGGCAAGTAACATACCGATGACAAAGGGAACAACGTATGTTGTTATGCGGTTTGACCGATAAAGAACTTCGTAGAATATGTAGGAGGCAATATGAGCATCCAGGTTCTGCTATTGGTTATTGACTGGAGATGTGTCTCGGTCATGTCTACATAGTTCTCGAACCCATATATAGGGTTCGCACGCTTAACGTTCGATGACGATTTGTATTATGAGTTATGTGATTTGATGACCGAAGTTTGTTCAGAGTCCTGGATGAGATCACGGACATGACGAGGAGTCTCGAAATGGTCTAGAGGTAAAGATTCATATATTGTAAGGCTATATTCGGACACCGGAAGTGTTCCGAGTGATACCGGGGCACCGGAAGGGGTTCCGGGCAACCCCCGGCAAAGATATGGGCTTTATGGGCCAAGTAAGGGAACACACCAGCCTACAAGGGGCTGGTGCCCCTCCTATAGGGCCAGCCACGTGGGGAGAAAGGGAAAGGAGAGGAGGAAAATGAAAGTATGAAGTAGGACTCCTACTTCCTTCCCCTCCCCCTCCTTCCTTTCCCCCTTGTCCAAATATGGTAGGGGGGGGGGGCGAATTGGACTAGGGGCCCAAATAGGATTCCTCCAACTTGGGCGCACCCTAGGCTGCCTCCCTCCCTCAACCTCCTTTATATACGTGGGGAGGGCACCCCTAGAACACACATCAATTGTTCCTAGCTGTGTGCGGCGCCCCCATTCACAGTTAACACCTCGGTCATATCGTCATAGTGCTTAGGCGAAGCCCTGCGCCGGTAACTTCATCATCACCGTCACCACGCCATCGTGCTGATGGAACTCTCCCTCGGCCTCAGCTGGATCTAGAGTTCGAGGGATGTCACCGAGCTGAACGTGTGTAGATCGCGGAGGTGCCATGCGTTTGGTACTTGATCGGTTGGATCGCGAAGACGTTCGACTACATCAACCGCGTTACTTAACGCTTCCGCTTTTGGTGTACGAGGGTACATGGACACACTCTCCCCGCTCATTGCTATGCTTCTCCTAGATAGATCTTGCGTGATCGTAGGAATTTGAAATACTACGTTTCCCAACAGTGGCATCCGAGCCAGGTCTATGCGTAGATGTTATATGCACGAGTAGAACACAAAGAGTTGTGGGCGATAATAGTCTTACTGCTTACCAGCATGTCATACTTTGATTCGGCAGTATTATTGGATGAAGCGGCCCAGACCGACATTACATGACCTCGTTCATGAGACTGGTTCTACCGACGTGCTTCGCACACAGGTGGCTAGTGGGTGTCTGTTTCTCCAGCTTTAGTTGAATCGAGTGTGGCTACGCCCGGTCTTTGTTGAAGGTTAAAACAACACACTTGACGAAAAATCATTGTGGTTTTGATGCGTAGGTAAGAGCGGTTCTTGCTAAGCCCGTAGCAGCCATGTAAAACTTGCAACAACAAAGTAGAGGACGTCTAACTTGTTTTTGCAGGGCATGTTGTGATGTGATATGGTCAAGACGTGATGATATATAAATTGTTGTATGAGGTGATCATGTTTTGTAAAAGTTATCGGCAACTGGCAGGAGCCTTATGGTTGTCGCTTTATTGTATGAAATGCAATCGCCATGTAATTGCTTTACTTTATCACTAAGCAGTAGCGATAGTCGTGGAAGCAATAGTTGGCGAGACGACAACGATGCTTCGATGGAGATCAAGGTGTCAAGCCGGTGACTGGTGATCATGACGGTGCTTTGGAGATGGAGATCAAAGGCACAAGATGATGATGGCCATATCATATCACTTATATTGATTGCATGTGATGTTTATCCTTTATGCATCTTATTTTGCTTAGTACGTCGGTAGCATTATAAGATGATCCCTTACTAAATTTCAAGGTATAAGTGTTCTCCCTGAGTATGCACCGTTGCTACAGTTCTTCGTGCTGAGACACCACGTGATGATCGGGTGTGATAAGCTCTATGTTCACATACAACGGGTGCAAGCCAGTTTTGCACATGAAGAATACTCGGGTTAAACTTGACGAGCCTAGCATATGCAGATATGGCCTCGGAACACTGAGACCGAAAGGTCGAGCGTGAATCATATAGTAGATATGATCAACATAGTGATGTTCACCATTGAAAACTACTCCATCTCACGTGATTATCGGACATGGTTTAGTTGATATGGATCACGTGATCACTTAGATGATTAGAGGATGTCTATCTAAGTGGGAGTTCTTAAATAATATGATTGATTGAACCTTAATTTATCATGAACTTAGTCCTGATAGAATTTGCATATCTATGTTGTAGATCAATAGCTTGCGAAGTAGCTCCCCGTTTATTTTTTATATGATCCTAGAGAAAAATAAGTTGAAAATGATAGTTGCAATGATGCGGACTAGGTCCGTGATCTGAGGATTATCCTCATTGCTACACAGAAGTATTATGTCCTTGATGTACCGCTAGGTGACGGACCTATTGCAGGAGCAGATACAGACGTTATGAACGTCTGGCAAAGCTCGGCATGATGACTACTTGATAGTTTAGTGCACCATGCTTTACGGCTTAGAACCGGTGTCAGTGTCAAAACCGGCAGATCTCGGGTAGGGGGTCCCGGACTGTGCGTGTGAGGATCGAAGGTAACAGGAGACAGGGAAACGATGTTTTACCCAGGTACGGGCCCTCTTGATGGAGGTAATACCCTACTTCCTGCTTGATTATATTGGATGAATATGGGGTTTACAAGAGTTGATCTACCTCGAGATCGTAATGGCTAAACCCTAGATGTCTAGCCTGTATGATTATGATTACCTCTATGGACTAAACCCTCTGGTTTATATAGACACCGGAGGGGCCTAGGGTTGTACTGAGTCGGTTTACAGAGAAAGGAATCTTCATATACGAACGCCAAGCTTGCCATCCACGAAAAGGAGAGTCCCATCCGGACACGGGAGGAAGTCTTCTGTCTTGTATCTTCACGGCCCATTAGTCCGGCCCACGTCACATAGCCCGGATGCCCGAGGACCCCTTAATCCAGGACTCCCTCAGTAGCCCCCGAACCAGGCTTCAATGACGATGTGTCCGGCGCATAGATTGTCTTCAGCATTGCAAGGCAGGTTCCTCCTCCGAATACTTCAAAGCATCTGTCCCGAAGAGTTATACTCGGCTTTTCATTTAATATCACACCCTTTGGCTTCTGCGCTTCCATTGCTTCTGCTTCCATGTGTCGAGCGAATACAAAAGGTCAGAGTATTTTTTGCACATAACACCCTGGCCATGTAAGAAAGGCGTCTATTTAAAGGGATTGGATCTTAGATGCCATTCCACACCAGGCGGAAAATCCTTAGAGTTTGCTAGGAGAAACCATTCAAACATGGCTAGCAGTTCTTCCTCCCGCCCTCATGGCTCCAAAAAAGGCGATTGGGAGAGATGTTCAGTATCCCATGACCAGCTGGTTAAGCTTCAAACGCAGGGATTCCTTCCCCCCGTGGATCTAGTCCCCGTTCGGGCAGGATTAACCGCTTTCACCGGCGAGGCCCTGGCGGAATATTTCCCCAAGCCAACCAGGGGGAGTGAGTGTGCTTTGTATCCTTCTTATTAAGAGGCATCGGATTTCCAATCCACCCTTTCCTCCGAGGTCTCTTGGAGTACTACGGCCTCCATCTGCACAATCTTACTCCGGCCTCTATCCTTCACATTGTGGGTTTTGTCCCTCTTTGCGAGCTATTCCTGGGATGCGAGGCCCATTTTGAGTTATGGAGGAAGCTTTTCTGCCTCGTCCCTCGCACCCAAAAGGGATCTCTATTCGAGGTGGGCGGCGCCGAGATATGGCGCATAGCCAGGATTGGATACCTGTCCGGCACGTCAAGAAGGCGTCCGAAGAGTGGCCCTCGGAGTGGTTTTATATTGAAGATGTCGCTCTCCCCGACCCAGTCCGAATGGGCCTTCCCGAATTTTCCAGCGCTCCATTGTGGAAACGCCACAGCTGGCGTCCTCGGAGCCTCGAGGAGGAAGATAGCGCGGAAGTCCAACAATTAATGGGCAAGATAAGGACACTTGCCCAGTCCAGATTATCAATAATCGAGGTAATGGCGACTTCCATAGCGTGAGGTGTTCAGCCACTCCAATTTAGAGGGCTCCCTATGTGGCACTACAATGGGGAAGGTGACGCCTCACGCTGCGGACGAAAGGGTCCGGACACCCCTGCCGTCCTGGCCACAATATTGGCCAATCTGTATAAAGGGGAGAAAGAGGAGTTCGCTCGTCTTAAGCGCCGAGAGGGATTTTCCATGTAGAATCCTCCTAACTGGGTGAGTTTTAATCCCACCACCTTACTCAATCCTATCCCTGAGTCATGTTTAACTGACATTAACCCGTCCATTTGTAATAGGAATGGCGGAAGGTTATCGCTGGGATCCATAGCCCCGCTCCACAGCCGGAGGACCATAACCGGGACCTCGATCCCGGATTCGAAGAGGATCCGGACATATTTGTAGAGCTCAAGGAGGGAGTCTTCTACCAGGCGAGCTATGATGGCACAGAAGTGGCCATCATGGCCGATTATCCCGGCCTCCTTCCTGCCTCATATGTAAGTAGTCAGGAGACATCTCCTCCGAAAGAGCTTCCTCATTATGCCTCACCCACCGCACTGTCTCGTGCTCCAAAGGGGAGGCACTCGGCGTGCCATGCTGCACCAGAGGCATCTCGTAAGAGAGCGGCGCCTGTGCCGGGCGGGTCTTCGAAGAGGAAGGCAAATGACAACATGACCGAGCCTTCATCAAAGAGGTATGGCTTTAAATATGCCCCATGGCAATCACACCGAACCGTGACATTGTCCACTGTGTTTCATTAGGAAGAGCGTTCGCCGGACTATGTTCGGGGTTCCTGCCGGTCGCACCTCCACCAATCAGGTTCCAGACCCTGCCTCTAGGGCGGGGGCTGACACGGGAGTGACGCCGGATTGTTCTCCGTCAGAGGATTCGGATAATGTATCCGTCACGAACTCTGAAGTAGAGAGCGCCATGAATCATCGACGCCGGAGGGCCGCTCTTCGCGACCCCAGCTTTACTAAAGAGGCATTCAATGCCTTTAGCTCAGCTGATGCGTACATCCGAGCTACTTGGGATCGGCTTGCCAGAGCCACTGACCAGCATTTGAAAAATATGCGGGTAAGTACGCATTGTACAGATCTGGTAATCATATACTAGTAGCCCCCGAGACTTGAAGCAGTTGAAACAACTGATTTAAGGATCATTGTATAATCAGGCACTCACGGAGAAGAACAACATGCTGTCATGAGCTGGAAAAGTGTCGGACCCAGCTAGTTGTTGTTACTGCCGAACTGGAAAAATCCAAGGAGGCACCGCCTGGTAATGTTCCCCTCCATCCAGAAAAATATAATCATATACCAGTAATGTTAATACTGTTGTATTTCCCATGGCAGGATCGTTAGATCAACTGAAAGAGGAACTGAAGGTCGCGCAGGAGGGTAAACAACAGGCCGAAAAGCAACTGGCCGCTGGCGAACATGTGTTGACACGGACCAGGAATGATAGGAACAAACTGCAGGATTCCAACACCCTGCTGGGCGAAGAGCTAAAAGACGTGCAAGCCCAACTAGTGGACACCGTAACAGAGAACAGGAGGCTACGGGGCGGCATATTCAGTATGCTTTTGAACTTACCTTTGTGTAGCGCGGTAAAGAAATGAGTTAACAGATTTATGTCTGTAGGTATGCTGACTGGCCGGCCTGAAGAGGAAATGTCCGGATCTCAAGGTGATTTGCTGCAAGAGTTGTCCCAAGTGCACGATCGAGCTCGGAAAGCAATGCGGAGCATTGCCAAGGCTTTATGGCCATCCGCAACCACTCCAGGAAGTATGGAGGAGCTTGTTAAGCTATTCAAGGGAGCTCGGCGCCGCTTTGGATTATGGAAGATATGGGCTTGCCGGGAAGGCGCACGTGAAAACGCAGTACACCGGACTTGATCCGAATCATATGGCCCGTGTCGGGCCTTGGGGGTCAGATGGACAAGAAATTCCAGTGAGCTTCGTATATGACCAAGTAAAGATAGCCGCCAAGTTTTCACAATAGGATTGTAAGCTAGACAGCCTGTTAGACGGTATCGAGGAAGAAGTTTTTGAGTCCAAGTGACTATGTACTTCAATTGACAAATTTGTCCCTAGCCGAATTTTAAAACGATTTTCATGGCAGACCTTTTCGCTTCGACCTCCGGACCCGAAGGTGCGGAGTGTTTCCGAATACCGGACCGGTAATAAATACTGGGGCATGCATGGAAACTAGGCGTAGGGGTCATGGTTGCTTGAACAGACAAGTTGTATCCGGCTAGTTATGTTATATTACTTATTGATTGTAAGAAACATCTTCCAGATAGAATAGTTTCGTTAAGGGTTCCTTTCCCTGGGTGAACATGCGTTAGTACGCATGCCCAAACTGTGATTCGAAAAATGGCAGTATATGTAATATCTGGGGGTTCATAGTGCAATGAGGGTAAAACGTCTTTAGTCCGCCGACCGATTATTCCCTTAAGAACACTAGCTTTCAGCTTCACCCAGTCTGAGGTACAAGTCCGGATGACCCGGCTGTAACAATCGCAGAGGTGCTCCCTTTATGCCCTAGCCGAACAAACGGGAACGTAGGGCATAAGCACAGGAGCCAGGCAACCTAGCTTGGCAAAAACTCAAGTCATAAAGGTGCATATAATGGCGAAGAAAAGGTATATATTAGAAAAGGACACATATGTGGTGAGCCTGATGCTCGGAAAATAATAATAAGCTTCTGTAAAAGAAGCCCCCCAGGTATTATGGGCGTATATATTTAAGGATGCGTACCTCATAAGTGTGTGATCTAGCCGCACAAGAGCTATAAAGCTAAAGAGAGAAAAAAAGGAAAAAGGAGAAAAAGAAAACGAACAATGAGTCCGGCTCTAGGCGTAGAATCGTCGGAGTCTGGCGGCATTCCACGGGTTCGGCTCTCGGCGATTATCCGATGCATCACGCAGGCAGTATGCACCTCCAGTGATAACTTCATCTATAATGAAGGGAACCTCCCACTTGGGCTTGAGTTTGTCCTTTTTCTTTCTGGTAAGCGTAGAACGAGTTCACCAACATTATAAGTCTTGTCCCACACTTCTCTGCTTTGGTATCTGCGAGCCTGTTGTTCATAGAATGCGGAACGGGCTTTTGCAACGCCGCGCTCCTCCTCCAGGGCATCTAGAATGTCCTGCCGATCAAGCTCGGCTTCTCTCTCTTCGTACATGCGCACTCGAGGTGAGTCATGAATGATGTCGCAGGGCAAAACAGCCTCTGCGCCGTACACCATGAAGAATGGTGTGTAACCGATAGTGCGATTGGGCGTGGTCCGCAGCCCCCAGAGTACGGAGTCGAGCTCCTCGACCCAGTGTTTGTCTGACTCTTTTAAAGACCGCACTAGTCTAGGCTTAATTTCGCTCATGATAAGACCATTAGCTCGTTCGACTTGACCGTTTGTTTGTGGGTGATAGACGGAGGCATAATCGAGCTTGATGCCTAGGTTAGCACACCAGGTTTTCACTCCGTCGGCTGTAAAATTGGAGCCGTTATCGGTGATGATCCTGTGTGGGACACCATAACGGTGTATGACACCAGATATAAAGTTTATCACTGGTCCGGCTTTGGCCGTTTTAACTGGTTTGGCCTCTATCCACTTAGTGAATTTATCTACCATGACCATCAGATATTTTTTCTTATGGCTTCCCCCTTTAAGGGGTCCGACCATATCAAGCCCCCAGACCACGAAAGGCCAAGTAATGGGGATTGTTTGTAGAGCGGTAGGCGGCATATGGCTTTGATTGGCGAAAAGCTGGCATCCTACACAACGTTGGACAAGGTCCTGTGCATCTGCTCGGGCCGTCGGCCAGAAAAAACCGGTACGGAAGGCTTTACTTACAAGAGCCTGAGCCGCGGCGTGGTGACCGCCGAGACTAGCATGGATTTCGGCCAGGAGCTACCGTCCTTCTTCTTTGGAGATACAACTTTCAAGGACTCCGGTAGCGCTCTTCTTGTAGAGCTCTCCTTCATGAACCTTGTAGGCTTTCGAATGCCGAACGATGCATCGAGCCTCATTCTGATCCTCAGGGAGCTCTCGCCTATTGAGGTAGGCCAAGAAGGGTTCGGTCCATGGGGCAATTACTGCCATTATTAGATGGGCCGATGGTGTTATTTCGGTGGCTGAGCCCCCGATGATATCAGTATTATGTTCGGAATCTGGGGGTATAATCGGATACGGACTAGTGTTGCCGCTCTCATCCTGCCACGCTACAGATGGCTTGAAGAGCCTTTCCAAAAAGATTTTAGGTGGGACGGGGTCACGCTTGGCGCCCATGCGAGCAAGGACATCCGCCGCTTGATTACTTTCTCGAGCCACATGATGAAACTCGAGTCCCTCGAACCGAGCTGATATTTTGAGTACGGCGTTACGATAGGCCGCCATCTTCGGATCTTTTGTGTCGAAGTCTCCGTTTATTTGGGATATTGCGAGATTCGAATCTCCGCGCACCTCTAGGCGTTGTATGCCCATGGAGAAAGCCATCCGAAGACCGTGCAATAAGGCCTCGTATTCGGCTGCGTTATTGGAGCCTGTGTATAATATTTGGAGTACGTACTGGACCGTGTCTCCTGTGGGGGACGTTAAGACAACGCCCGCTCCTAGACCGGCCAGCATTTTAGAGCCATCGAAGTGCATGACCCAGTTGGAATATGTACCGTAACCTTTAGGGAGTTCGGCCTCTGTCCATTCGGCAATGAAGTCAGCCAATACTTGGGATTTAATGGCTCGGCGTGGTTTGCATGTTATATCAAATGGCAAGAGCTCAATGGCCCATGTCACGACCGGTTTTCCAATAAAAATATTTATTGGGAAATCGATCCCTTTTACGGACCAGTAGAGAAGAATCCTTCTCACTGGTAGACAAAATCTTGATCACAGAAGAAAAACCAGGAGTACTAAATTTAATACAAGGTTGAGCGGAGACTGCTCAACAATTTATTACAAGCACGCCAATAATACTTAAAGGCGTCTAGGGTGGCATAACTACTAACTCACAATAAAAGCGGTGGTGGAAAAATCACAGCGAAGGGGGTGACATGACTCCTGAAAACTAACAGCTCTTCGAGCGTCGGAGTGAGGCTCGAGGATACTTATTGTGGGTGGCGGAAGCGTATATAATACAAGTGACCAATATCCAGGATCGCATGGGACTGACTGGGATTCCTCTAGGCGTCGGACTCACTATCAAACTCTTCATCCAAGAGATCGCCTTCGTCAACATCTGGCCAAATCAACAAGCCAGGTGAGTACTATGAAAGTACTCGCAAGACAGTTCGGACATAAGATATAACAAATGTAAACATGGTGCATATGAACAGATTAATAAAGCGCACTCAGACAATGAGATAACCATGCATGGGAAATAAAAGGGAAGTCGGGCGGTAGTCCTCCCGAAATCCCAATGCAATACTGATGGCCAATCGAGTGTCTGAATGACTCCTCGAAAGGATACAAATGAAATAACAATGCCGCAGTCGGGCGTCAAGGCGACACCACATAAAGGGCTTATAATGGAAAATAAATGATAGTGCGTGCCACAGTCGGACGTCTGAGCGACATCACATAAAGGGCTTATATCGAAAGTAAATGACAAGAGTGCCACAGTCGGACGTCTGAGCGACATCACATAAAGGGCTTATATTCCATAACTTAATATTTCAGTGGCTCATAAATTAAAATCATTGCAAGGGAATATTCAGGTACGAGATAAAATAAAGGTTAGTCCATCCACAGGAATAACAATTCAAACGGGTATACCACTCAAGCTTGTTCACCGGGGATTTACCACGAAGACTAACATAGATATGGATATGCTGGCCATGGTCCTTGGTCATGGACACGATGATTCGGAAGGATTTGACTCTGCAGAGTTTGTACTTTAACCACAGCCAACGGATTTCAGTAGTCACAAGGACTAGTTCCGTTTACGGTGTTTTAGGAGAAACACATCTAACCAGTACACACCCATTCAACATTCCGAAGCCAGGAATCACCCTCGGCAACGTTCACGAAAAACCTTGAGACGGGGAGGCTACAACCTCGCGTAGCATGGGATCAAATTTATATACGCGCGCTCTAAGGGGTGCCCCCCTCTCGGTCCCAACCGGAAACACCCATGCCCCCTGACCGGATGACTGGCTTTAATCCAGGGCCATGGAACCCTCATCCCGGCCCCTCTATTTGGTGTGTACACGGAAAGAGGTTAACAACTTACTAAACCGTATTCTTTGCAGAAAACATGTGGCAGCACGAAAGGGGAAGAACGGTAACGTGACTCAGTCCACGTTAACGTCGGAGTTTATCGGAAGACGTAAGACTGGCATGCTACAACAATACCATCTTACTACCTCTCATGTCACCACATGATCAGGTCATCTCTCATCAGAGATCACGATAACTTCGAAACACACGGTCAGTTGCCTTGCATGCAACATAATACTCACCGATGCTCTTATGCCATGCACAAACCAACCAAGCAAACATGCAAAACACCCATCATATCAAAGGTTCAAACATGCTTTCCTGGTTCGGAGAAGTCGGAGTCTAGCTCGGCGAAGTTCGCGGCTCCGTCACCTCCTCCGGAACCTATGGTATAACGAAACCGTACACTAACGTGAAAATCATAGCGTGCATAAAAATTGTTTCAAAATTTTTCCAGATAAATACTATAAAAAACTAGACCAAAATACAAGACTGACAGAAAAAGAATCAATCAAAAATCATCTTTTATTAAAAAGTTATAAGGGTTTTAGTCCAGGGACTGATCTGTGATGAACAGAAAAGCTCCAGGGACTTGTTTGAGAAAATAGAAAACGGTT